>NC_057810.1:96948621-97108466 GCF_018294505.1 Triticum aestivum
GGTCGCGCCACCCCGCCTCAGCTCCGTCGGAGCCGCGCCGCTCCTCCTCCGGTGCCTATATCCGGCTGGCATCCGCCGGATCCGGGGCCCGCCGACCTTGCCTGCCGTCCTGGCCCCGCCGGACCTCGCGGGCACCGCCATGGCCGCCGCGCCGCTCTGACCTCGCCGGAGCTCTCCGTTGCCGGGTCACGGATCCGTGACCCGCTTCATCCCCGACCCGATCCACGTCTCCGACCCAATCCGCGTTGTTTTTTTCGCGAGGTGAAAATTCCACCAAGTCCCGAAAATCTTGCATTATCATGCCATGTTCATCGCATCATAACTCTGTGCATATTGCTACATTTCGTGCGTGTAATATGTAAAATTGTTCGCCTCGACGAGTACTTCATTTCATTCCATTGAACCATATTTATTTGAGCTCATCTTGATGCCTGAATCATCGTTGCAAGTGTGCATATTGCTGTTAATCTGCTGAAACTGTTATAACATGCCCATTTGTCATTTTTTCCATGATTGATGTGTGCATCTTATGAATTTGAGCCCTACATGTGTTTTGATCTATGCCATGCCATCTTTACAGGAGTGTATTCCATGTATTTTTGTGATCAATGTGGTGACTAGCACAAGCATGTAAACTAGGCCTCGTGATGTTGCTGATTTCAGTCCCTGTTCTGCTGTTATTTTTATGCCATGTAAACTTGATGCTATAGAGAGATCCATGCTTATTTTGAGATACTTCAGTAAGGATGTTTTGAACATATGAATATGAGCTATCCATCCATGCCCCTGGTTGCATTTATAGCTTGCTGTAGATTGTTCATATCTTGCTCCAAAGTTGCTAAATGATGTTGTTGTCATCCTGTTAACATGAAGTTCAATGTTTCCATGATTGTTGTTAGTTATCCATGCACCCTATGAACTTTCCCTTGCCATGCTTGGCTTCATAAACATGTCTTCTTATTGTTGGTTGGATTTCCATGACATGTATTGCTCTGTAGTGTGTGGTTCAAGCTCACGAACATGCCTTCTTTTTGTTGTTCCTGCCATGTATGAATCTGTCGTATAACTTGCTATGTTTACATGGATGCCATCATATCTTCTGATCCTTTTTGGCTCTTGGTCAGTAAGGGACTTTTGTTCTATGCAATTAGTAGATTCATGAAATGCCTTTGTTTGCCTTGTTAAGTTCCTGTAACATGTTGTTTGATAGCTCTAAACATTGAAACCTGATGTTATTTTCTGCAAAGTATGAACTATTATTATTTGCAATCTTGCCATGTGTGTTTGAGCATGTTCTAGTGATTTCTGGAGATAGCTCAGTGTTCATATTTTGTCATGCTTTACCTGTACTTGATGTCCATGCCTTTTGTTCTCATATTGTGGTACTGTAGCTTGCAATATGCCTAGCTGCTGTTTTGGACAGATTGTTGCTATAATTTGTATACAGTGCATGTGTTGAATCGTTGCTCCATTTTGAGTGTGCTCTATATGAAACTTCCTTGATTTTGCATGTAGCTTCATATTATCATGTTGATCCATGTTTTGAGGTGTTTGCTTGATGTTTGGGTGCATTTTGCATCAATGCCATATTTAACTTGTTTTGCTCATATCTTCTAGACCGTAGCTCCGAATCTAATGAACTTTATATGTAACTTGACTAGAATCTTGTGTAGATCATCTTGGTGCATCTTAACTTGCTGTTTAACAACTTGCCATGAGTAGCCTCTTCTAGATTTTTCATGCATCATGCTTGTTTGTGCATCATGTCTTGTTCATGTGTGGTGTGTTTACTATGTTGTGTGCTTCTTCTCGATAGTTCCCGTTTCGTTGCGATCGTGAGGATTCGTTCGTCTACGCTTGGTTCGTCGTTGTGGCTTCATCTTCTTCATGGACTCGTTCTTCTTCCCTGCGGGATTTCAGGCAAGATGACCGCTACCCTGGATCTCACTACTATCATTGCTATGCTAGTTGCTTCGTTCTATCGCTATGCTGCGTTACCTATCTTTTGCTCATCGAGCCTCCCAAATTTCCATGAACCTCTAACCTTTGACACCCTTCCTAGCAAACCGTTGCTTGGCTATGTTACCGCTTTTGCTCAGCCCCTCTTATAGCGTTGGTAGTTGCAGGTGAAGTTGAAGATTTCTCCATGGTGGACAGGATTTTGGTTGGGATATCACAATATCTCTTATATTATAAATGCATCTATATACTTGGTAAAGGGTGGAAGACTCGGCCTTATGCCTGGTGTTTTGTTCCACTCTTGCCGCCCTAGTTTCCGTCATACCGGTGTTATGTTCCCGGATTTTGCGTTCCTTACGCGGTCGGGTGATTTATGGGACCCCCTTGACAGTTCGCTTTGAATAAAACTCCTCCAGCAAGGCCCAACCTTGGTTTTACCATTTGCCTCACCACCACCTACTTTTCCCTTGGGAGTTGCTCTCTCGAGGGTCATCTTTATTTTAGCCCCCCCGGGCCAGTGCTTGTCTAAGTGTTGGTCCGAACAGAGCTGCCTGCGGGGCCACCTCGGGGCAACTTGAGGGTTGGTTTTACTCGTAGCTAGTCTCATCCGGTGTTGCCCTAAGAACAAGATATGTGCAGCTCCTATCGGGATTGTCGGCGCATCGGGCGGTCTTGCTGGTCTTGTTTTACCATTGTTGAAATGTCTTGTAAACCGGGATTCCGAGACTGATCGGGTCTTCCTGGGAGAAGGAATATCCTTCATTGATCGCGGGAGCTTATCATGGGCTAAGTTGGGACACCCCTGCAGGATATTATCTTTCGAAAGCCGTGCCCGCGGTTATGTGGCAGATGGGAATTTGTTAATGTCCGGTTGTAGATAACTTGACACCAGATCTGAATTAAAACGCATCAACCGTGTGTGTAGCCGTGATGGTCTCTTCTCAGCGGAGTCCGGGAAGTGAACACGGTTTCTGGGTTATGATTGACGTAAGTAGGTGTTCAGGATCACCTCTTGATCATTACTAGTTGACGACCGTTCCGCTTGTTCTCTTCTCGCTCTTATTTGCGTATGTTAGCCACCATATATGCTTAGTCGCTGCTGCAACCTCACCACTTTACCCCTTCCTTACCCTTTAAGCTTTGCTAGTCTTGATACCCATGGTGATGGGATTGCTGAGTCCTCATGGCTCACAGTTTACTACAACAACAGTTGCAGGTACAGGTTATGCGATGATCATGATGCGAGAGCGATGTTGCTTGTTTTGGAGTTCTTCTTCTGCTTCTTGCTTCGATCAGGGGATAGGTTCCAGGTCGGCGGCCTGGGATAGCAGGGTGGATGTCGTTTGAGTTTCTGTTTGTGTTTCATCCGTAGTCGGATGGTGCTCTGATGTATTGTGATGTTGTATTCGTGTGGCATTGTATGCCTTTTGTATGTATCCCCATCTATTATGTAATGTTGATGTAATGATATCCACCTTGCAAAAGCGTTTCAATATGCGGGTCTATCCTTGGCGGGACCTTCGAGTTCCTTTTGGATAGGGTCGTATATTGGGCGTGACACGCTTCCTCCTAGATCGAATCTCATCTAGCTAGAGCGAAAGCCATGGCCGGAACTACCTCATCTGCCCTCACCAGCACCTCGAGTTCCCTCACCACCGATTCATCTGCCTCCCTCTCCGCCCATCATCAAGCACCGCCCACGCTATGTCCATCGGACAACCACCACAGGAGAAGCTAACCAGGAGCAATTTTCTCATGTGGAAGGCCATCGTGTTGCCTCAGATCAAAGGCGCCCAGATGTAGCACTTCCTCGAACTGACGAGCCAAGCGTCGCCGGCCACTCTCACCATCATTAATGACGGGAAGGAGGAACAAGTTGTCAACATGGCACGAGTCCTCTGGTCTGCTCAACAACAGCAGCTTCAAGGGTACTTGATGGGATCCTTCTCCCGCGAGATCCTTGCCCAAGTCGTCACCCTCCAGACGCCGCACGAGGTATGGGCTGCCATACATGCCACGTTCGCAGCTCAATTCCAGGCACAGGCGATCAACACCAGAATTGCTCTGCACAATCTTCAGAAGGGGAACACAAGTACGGCCGACTACCTCACCAAAGTGAAGTCCCTCATGGATGAGATCACATGTTCAGGCAAAAGACCTCTCTCTGATGGCGAGATCACATCGCATATCTTCGCTAGACTCGATCTCGAGTACAACCCGGCTGTCTCTGCCCATGCTGCTCGGGTGGAGCCTGTCACCATTCTAGAACTCTATAGCCAACTCCTCTCCTTCGACACTCGGATCAATCTACTCCATGGTCTGAACCCTCGGCAGTCTTCTGCTAACTCTGTTTCTCACGGGCATGGAGCAGGAGGTCGCAGGCGTGGTCACCAGATGCACAGCCGCATCAACGGCAGTAGCGGGCGCGGGTGTGGTGCCCCTCGGTACGGGTGTAGGTGTGGTGCCCCTCAGTACGGGCGCCCAAGTGTGGGAGGCTCCAACCAGAACCAGAACGGTGGAAGCGAGGGTTCCTCCTCCAACAACCATGGGGATAACCACAACCAGTACGTCGGGGGTTCCTCCTCCAATAGTCGTCGGCCCCACTGTCAGTTATGCAGGAAGTCGGGTCATGAGGTAATGGAGTGCTGGCACAGGTTTGATGAGAAGTACGTCCCCAACGAATGTCGTGTAGCTGCAGCAATAAGGGAATAGGAAGAAGATGCAGGCACGGTTTGGTATGCTGATTCCGGTGCCACAAATCATGTCACCAATGAAATTGAGAAGCTCTCTCTCCGCGAGAAGTACTTCAAGAGCGATCAAATTCACACCACAAGCGGTGGAGGTATGGACATCCAGCACATAGGTCAAGCTATTATTAATTCCCCTACTTGCAAATGTGATCTTCTAAAAGATGTCCTACATGTTCCACAAGCAAAATCTTACATCCATGTCTCGCCTAAGTTCCAATAACAATGTCTTTTTTGAAAATCATCCTAAATACTTTTTTATAAAGAACCAGGCAATGAGGGAGCTCATCCACCAAGATAGATGCATTGGAGGACTCTACCCCATCACATCAAGAGCTTTTAGTCTTCTTCGTCATCGTCAAGCCCTCCTTGGCAAGATGTCATCAAATAATAGGACATGTGTCATCGATCATAGTTAAGCAAGTAGTGAATAAAGGCAATCTTATGTTGTCCCATAGTCAAAGTGAAGAGTCTGTTTGTGATGCTTGTCAATGTGCCAAGAGTCATCAACTTCCTTATCCTAAGTCAACTAGTGTGTCTCATGCTCCTTTAGAGCTTATTTTTAGTGATGTATGGGGTCATGCAAGAGATTCTTTTGGAAGAAAGAAATACTATGTTAGTTTTATCAATGACTTCAGTAAATTCACTTCGATATATTTGCTCAAGTACAAATTTGAAGTGTTTTCTGTTTTTCAAGAGTTTCAAAAGCTTGTTGAAAGACAATTCGACAGAAAAATTCTCACAGTCCAAAGTGACTGGGAGGGGAGTATGAGAAACTCAACTCCTTCTTTTGATACATAGGCATATAACATCATGTATCGTGTCCTCAAGCTCACCAACAAAACTGTTTTTGCTGAACGCAAACATCGTTATATTGTTGAACTAGATCTCTCCCTTCTTGCTCCTGTATCAATGCCACTTAAGTATTGGGATGAAGCTTTCATTGCTTCCACCTATCTCATAAATCGTTTGCCTAGTAAAGTGATTGGTAACACCACTCTATTAGAATGATTATTTCATCAAAGACCAGACTACAATTCTCTCAAAATCTTTTGGTGTGCTTGTTACCCCAATTTGCGTCCTCACAATCGTCACAAACTTGAGTTCCGTGTCTTCATTGGTTATAGCAATCTTCATAAAGGATACAAATGTCTTCAAATTTCAACAGGACGTATCTATATTTCTCGTGACGTTGTTTTTGATGAAACATTATTTCCCCTTGCAAAGCTTCACCCAAATGCAGGAGCCCTACTTCACATTGAAATATCTCTCCTTCATGATTCTTCATCTAATCTAGATCACGGGGGTGAATTAACTAAGGCTGATCATGTGATTAGTTCAAAGGAAAAGGAAAATTTTGATTCTGTTGACATATGTGCAGAAACAGGGCATCATTTTATGTGTGAAGGTATGGACAAAAGAGACAACACGGGATCCAGGGCTGATTCTTCTAAACCCGGCGCATCTTACAGCACGCGATCCCAGGAGGATCCTGGCGACACGCGCAACGCGTCAGCCTAGGAGGATCCTATGGGCAACAGCGCCAGGCCTAGCAGCCCCACCGACGCGCGCCTGTGCGGCTCGTCTCACACCACGTGTGCATGGGGAACCAGGAGACCGACGCGAGGCCCATCGCCAGTCCTCCATTCCGCACGCCCGAGCGTGTGTGGCCCGTCATCGCCACGCGTGAATCTGCGGGTGGCGGAACTATCTCGCGGCAGATCCCTGTCGTGGAGCCGTCAGACGCAGCCCTGGCAGTATCCTATGCGACAAAATCTGAACCAGCGGGATCTTCTACGGCAGAAACATGTGTCATAGCTGGATCTTCTATGGCAAGACCTGCAGCTCCACCATGTGTACTAGAAGTTCCTCGTCGTATTATGATACGTTTCCAACGTATCTACATTTCCAAACACTGTTGCCCTTGTTTTGGACTCTACCTTGCTTGATTTGAATGGAACTAACCCGCACTGATACTGTTTTCAGCAGAATTGCCATGGTGTTATTTTTGTGCAGAAGTAAAAGTTCTTGGAATGACCTGAAACTCCACGGAGTCATGTTTTGGAATTAATAAAAAATATTGGCGAAAGAATCAACAGAAGGGGGCTCACACCATGTCCACGAGGGTGCAGGGCGCCCCCCCCCAAGGCACGCCCCCTGCCTCATGGGTCCCCTAGACCTCCACCGACCTCACCTCCAACTCTATATATTCATGTTCGGGGAGAAAAAATCAGAGAGAAGGATTCATCGCGTTTTACCATATGGAGCCGCTGCCAAGCCCTATTCTTCCTCGGGAGGGCTGGTCTGGAGTCCGTTCGGGGCTCCGGAGAGGGGAATCCGTCGCCATCGTCATCATCAACCATCCTCCATCACCAATTTCATTATGCTCACCACCGTGCGTGAGTAATCCCATCGTAGGCTTGCTGGACGGTGATGGGTTGGATGAGATTTACCATGTAATCGAGTTAGTTTTGTTAGGTTTTGATCGCTAGTATCCATTATGTTCTATGATTGATGTTGCTATGACTTTGCCATGATTAATGCTTGTCACTAGGGCCCAAGTGCCATGATTTTAGATCTGAACCTATTATGTTTCCATGAATATATGTGAGTTCTTGATCCTATCTTGCAAGTTATAGTCACCTACTACGTGTTATCATCCGGCAAACCTTGGAGTGACAATAGTCGGGACACTTCCCGATGATGACCGTAGTTTGAGGAGTTCATGTATTCACTAAGTGCTACTGCTTTGGTCTGGTAATCTATTAAAAGGAGGCCTTAATATCCCTTAGTTTCCATTAGGACCCCGTTGCCATGGGAGGGTAGGACAAAAGATGTCATGCAAGTTCTTTTCCATAAGCACGTGTGACTATATTCGGAATACATGCCTACATTACATTGATGAACTCGAGCTAGTTCTGTGTCACCCTATGTTATAACTATTGCATGATGAATTGCATCCGACATAATTATTCATCATTGATCTATTGCCTACGAGCTCGTTTCATATTGATCTTTGCTACGTCACTTTTTCATTACCACTGTTACGATTGCTACAAAACTGATATTGTTACTTTTGCCACCGTTACCGTTACTTCCATACTACTTTGCTATTAAATACTTTGCTGCAGATATTAAGTCTTTCAGGTGTGGTTGAATTAACAACTTAGCTACTAATACTTGAGAATATTCTCTGGCTCCCCTTGTGTCGAATCAATAAATTTGGGTTGAATGCTCTACCCTCGAAAATTGTTGCGATCCCCTATACACTACAAAAAAAATACACTTCCGTGATGATACGTGTTTATCATAGTAGGTCGTGTTTTTTGTCATGCATGTACATCAATGATGATTTTATGACAGAATCAAGATAGTCATACCTGTGCTGTCGTAGAAGTGTTCCATGACATTACCAAAATTATCATCACGGAAGTTTCCACTTTCATGATGATAAATCACGCGCCACAGAACTACTTTCGTCAAGGGTGACCGACACGTGGCATCCACCATAACGGAACGCCGTTAAGCTATCGGGTCGGGTTTTGGATCCGATAACCTGTTAACAGCCCGGACCAATGGGAAATTTCCACGTGTAAAATTCTGATTGGCCGAAGGGAACACCTGTCAGCTCGTCAGTGGGCTAGATGTCGCCCGTCCATTGGAGGAGACATGCCTATGATACATTGACACGTGGCTGGGCCCAATAGAGGCCCATATAGGTTAAAAAGGCCGGCCCAGTCAAAGGCCCATAATACTTAATCAGGTACTAGTGGGCCAGCCCAATAACAGCCTGCTTAATAAAGGACCATTTATGGCCCGAAGCCAGATCTGGCCTGTTAATTGTTCGGCCAAAATTTGGGCCCATTTACAGCCCGAAGCCAGATCTGGCCCGTTAATTGTTCGCCCAATAATTGGGCCCATTTGCGGCCTGAAGCTAGATCTGGCCCGTTAATTGTTCGCCGAATATTTGAACCCAACTACGGCCCATTGACTTTCGGCCTATTAGAGGCCTAATGTAGACATGGGCCCATTTTAGCGCGGTGTGACTTTCGGCCTATTAGAGGCCTGATGTAGACATGGGCCCATTTCAGCCCGGTGTGACTTTCGTACTCGGAATGGCCCGTGCTGCCCATGGGCCATATATGGTCCGACGGGACATCGGCCCCACTAACGGCCCGTGCTAAAGGTGGTAACAGTTAAGCCTAACGTGACTGTGGGCCTGTTAAAGGCCTGTCGCGTAATTCGGTCGTTGATGCCTGTACTAAGCTTTCGGCCTCTTAAAGGCCCATGATATCAGTGGGCCAACTGAGGCCCGAGATATGTTTCGGCCTGGTAACGACCATGTGAGCTAACTGGGCCCAAAATGGCTCGGTCTACATTTCAGCCTGTTGAAAATTGAGGCCTAAGATGCATTTTGGCCTGCTAAAGGCCCGTGGTTTCATCTCGACCGCAATAGGCCAGTACAATATTCAGCATGTTAATGGCCCAAAACTACCTGGGCCAAACTAAGCGATGGGTCAACAAAAGGCCGAACTAAAATATAGGCCGGTGTAAGTTTGGGCCTGGCGCAAATGTGTGAAGGCCCCAATCATTCGGGCCCAAGAAAGATGCAGGCCGGCCCAATTGTGGCCCGCTAAAAACCAGGCCCGTTAGAGTCGAATGTTTCGGCCCGGTCGACTACATCTAATTTTTTTTCAGATAGCGAATGAAGGCAGTAACTAATAGGAATTAAGAATAAACCTACTCTATACAATAAAGAAATTACGGCATAGTAACTAAGAATAAACCTACACTATACAATAAAGGATTTAAGGTATATTACATCCAGTAGGCAGCGAAGTTCGCCACAAGTGATCATAAAGTGCAACGAAGAAGAAGATTACAAAAACTGGGCACCATTGCAGCGTAACAAAATAATACTGAACCGAGACCACTTCCAAGACAGTTCAAGAAAGGTTACCTTGCGGGGGAACTGCTGCGCAAGCTGCTGAGCAAGGCTGTGAGACCGGCCTAGCATGTCGGTCATAGCTTCCAGGTGTAGCTGTTTAGCGATGAGGTTCTCATTGGTGTTCTCCGCAATCTTTCTTAGAGATAGGACTTCAAGTCGAAGTTGAGTTGCAGAATGCCTTTCTGCTAGAACTTGGGACTGAAGAAGTCGAACCGATTGAGACAACGAATTTTGTGAGCTTGTTTGGCTGCTAGTCTCAAGTAACTTGAACACTGCATCAAGACAAGACTTTGGGGTTGTCTCGCTATCTTCAAGATGTTTTGCCTTCTTTGCTGCAATATATGTTCGGTTTGTCTCATAGCCTTCAGCAGACTTATGCTTGCCATCAGGCATATCACCCTGAAACAAAGCAGAGAGATGACAAGTTTTGCACGTGTATAAAAAAAGATTATAACTGTGCTGTCAATTCCATCCAATTTCAAATTAGAAAATAAAGAGTAAGTTCAAAATATCAATAGCATAATTTGGCATTGTTCATAGTGCGGGGAGCTTCACCACTCTAATGGATTACCATGTCAACATAACAAGCATAGATGAAGGGCAAATAAAATCATTGTATCTATTTTGGATAATGTGCATGGCATGTTGTTCATATCATCAGCCACATCAGTAAGATAAAACAGGAGATGACAAGATGCAAACGTGGGCTGCTTCACCACACACTGGATTATAGATCGAAAAAAACAAGCATACATATAGGGAGTATTAAGTAATGTGCATGGTATGAATAAGGAATTTGGTTTTACAAGTAAAACTTAGAACTTACAGTTCTTGCAAACACATTTTGGTAGAAATAGCAAACTAAACATCAGTAAACGATAGGGAGTATGAGCAAATTAAATAGCAGTTGAGGACAAAGGCTTTAGAAGGACTGACTTACATTAACAGTTAGCACCGGCTTTATAATGTCCTTCTCCATGTCAAGGGAAGGATAACTCAAGAATTTCAGCACAGAATCTTCTTCATAAGCATTGCATGTACTCTACATTTTACAGAGAGTAATTATAGATATGATAATACTGGAAGGGACAAAGGATAATGAAGATAAGATGCAGATTGATGCTACATAATCAACTACCAATCTTTGGAAGTACAAGCGTTACAGGACAAAATGTACTGACAAGAGCAATGGGCTACACTTCTGCACTGGCATTGTCTGTATTCTACTTGTTTGTAAGATTAAATATAGATATGATCTTTTTTAGTAAATGGTGGGCGGGGGAGATAAGATGCCGAATGCTACACAATGAACCAATCCCACTTCCCATAATACAAGAGTGTTTTGAACACTGGTGTACTGTACAAACATTCTTATATTATGGTACGGAGGGAGTAGCTATTAATGTAAGTACAGTGATAGACCACGTTCAGTCCTTACAAGAGGATTGCAGAGCTAAACCTCTTCAAAAGCATTGGGTTGATTCTAAATTTATGTAAGAGTCCATACGGATCTTATAATGTCCACGAAATGGACGATTACAAGGCTAACATGTGCAGTGATGCTACATAATCAAACAGCTATGGAAGTAAGTATGGTCATACAGGGCAAGAGGTACTCACAAGAGCAATGCAGTGTGCAGTATAGTTGCGAGATTCTGTGGTCCCTTGAGAACGAATGTTTTTCTGCTAACAGTTTTCATACAAGTGAGACATTAAGGCAAATGCAGAAATGTAGTTCAAATTGTGATGTGGTATCATAGACAGTACCTTATGCTGCAGCCGAGACCAATGTGTAACAAGATTATTCCAGTCACCGTTAGATAAATGTAGCACCAGATACTTTACAGAAATTTCATTCAGAGCCTTGCCATCGAAGTGCGCTTGCCTCAGGTAGGAATGATACTTCATCAACGAGTGCTTGAAAAGCGCAACCAACCCTTGCTCGTCTTCACAATGCAGTTTGCTCCTCGCCTATTTAAAAGAATGAAGTCTTGTGTCTTCTTTCAGCAGAAACATATGCAGTAATGACCATGAATAACATTAGTACATTACTTACGCGTAAGTTGCGGAGGAAGACTAGAAATTGTTCTGTGTCTGCGGTATAATCTTTCCATGAAGGAAAGATGCGCACAAAGTTCCTGACAACAACATAAGCTTCGTCTTCTAAACTGGGAAGAAATGGAACAGGGGTCCGATTTGCTACATTTGGGGATCTCTCTGGTTTGAAAAACGATTTGGCAACTGGATTTTGTGTACTCTTTGCTGGAATGGGGGTTTTGCATCGTAGAGCTGGTGCTATGTCAACTGGCATAATCATACTGTTTGCTGCAGTTGGGGTCTGCTGAGTTGGGGCATTAGAAATGACCAGTGTAGTAGGGCAGGTGATATTGCAACTACACCTAATGGGATATTGCAACTACACTTGAGTTGGGGTCTGCTGAGTCTACTAGAGTTGGGGTGTTTTGTGGGTCAGGTGATATTGCAACTACGCCTAATGGGATATTTGATTTATCAGGTGCCACTACCTTTTCCAAATACTTTGCTTGTGCTCCTCCACGATCAGCAATCACCCTCTTCCTTTTGAACGTCTGATATACAAGAACATCATTTGAATGGATAAATATCGTATGATGACAGATGGAATATGTACTGAAAATGGATAGGCAGTGCATATTCACATACACGATGTGTAAACTAAGTTAATGGCAGTTCAACAAAGTAGAAGCAATGCAAAGCACCAGTTGCAAGACATGTGCGAGCAATGTAACCTTGGAAAGTTAGAGCAAGTACCTTGATGGGTGAATAAGATAGGGCATCTTCCTCTGACTCCTCCACTAGGGAGCTACATTGACTTAGGTCTCCCTCTAGCTCAGAATCACCATTAGGATCATATTCTGAGCATGAATATGTAGGTGGAGAGCGTTTGCATTGCATTGCATCCAGACTTGATTTCAGTCCCTTAATGCCAAGTTTGACAGCCATGGCATTGTTCTGCTTTATTCTTTTCATGCATGCAAGCTCATAATCATTATGATGTTGTCCAATATCTGAGATTCATGAAAACATAAAAAGTAGTCAGATTATCTATGGAATGCATTGCGGATTCAACTCGAAGACTGTCTCCCTATAAACCCCTGCATATGCAAAGTTCACCCCCCAACCATGCTGACCAGACCACACACAGAAATACAAACCCCTTATGTCTCTATAACAGGAAGGCACACATTTCAAAACTAAAGTAGGAACATTAGTATCATATGAAATTCGTATTTGAACAAATAAACTAAGCAATTATGAGTGGCATAATGTTTAGCTTCAAGGGTGGAGTGTTGGTAGTGCGACACAAAGCAAGTAGGCAGATTGTATTCCATGTAAAAGATCAAAACCTATGTAAAAGCAGGAAATGACACTTTCTTTCTATACAATGCAGTGTTCGTTGCCCACACATGATGGAAGAGATCACATAGAGAAATACTATTCACCCATATCTACGGTTCCAGTATTTAGAAACAGGGTGGTCCACCCTAAAAGAATATTGACAACAAATATGACAAGGCAAGCATAGATGTAGTGAATCAATCGTTTACTTCTGAGCTTACTAGGACAAGTATGCTGAATTGTAACTGCAGTAAGAGACCATCCAAAATCTAAATGAAGAAGTTTGTCTAGCACTTATTGTTTGCAACTAATCGACGTGAATAATTGGATATTATATTGAATGAGTAAGAAAGACAAGTAAAATTGTCAACAAACCAGGCTTGCAGTAGTAATCTGGGTCAATGTCACTACGGCCAACAATCCAAAATGACTAGTGTCTGTTCTGAGGGCCGGAATTTTGAAAACCCTGTGAACTTTAGAGGTACTAAAGATTACCGAAATACATCTGAACCAGCAAGTGTAGGTAGCACTGAGCACACAACAAACCCTAATGACAGTCCTGCCTAATGAGTAATGAATCAATTAGAAAATGGGTGATGAGGAGTGGCTGCTGAGTGTTGAGGACGTATCACAGGATAAATCGGGTTGGCATGGTGGGTGCTGCACGCCTGAGCCCTGAACGGACTGGGCAGATAGGCACAGCGGCGCGCCCGGGCAGCGGTGACACTGTTGGGCGAGCGGCTCCTGGCCTCCTGTTAGTCCGGCGTCTCCTCCTAGAGTCATGCCATCCGGGGACGGCAAGTTGCCGGTGAGGCAGGCGGCTGGGGGCGAATAGAGATCGGAAGCGTGCTGCAGAACAGAGGGGAATCGGGGCCTGGAATGACCCAAAATCCTAGGGTGGGCCGGCCCACCGTGGGCACCCTTTAGAGATACACACCCGAGCGGCGAACATGCATTTTCGAAACTAATTTAGGAACATTTAGCTGACCAGTTAAACAACTCTGTTTTAATAATATCAGATTCGTATTTGAACAACTAAGCTTGTTTAGCTTGATGGATGGAGCAGTGTTATTATGACACGAAGCATGCATTCTGATCGTATAGTGATCATAAAAGGGGGAAACTCTAAGCATATTTTTTTAGCAAAAGAGGGTTTCCCCTCTGATTTCTATTAAAGAAACCACCACGGAACCAACATGATCAATTAAACCCTAAGCATGATCAATTAAACCGTATTATGGTTGTGCCATGCAGATTTGAAGCTGCAAACCGAAGAAATGATATTTAGCATCCATTGTTTGCTTTGAACTAAGAACTAAATTCTAAGAGCTCAAAAGAAAGTAAAGTAACCAAGTTAAGATCTATTTTCTGGTTGAGATCAAAAAGTTGAGGAGATATGAAGTGACGAGGATACAGACCTGGGGTAGGGTCATAGGCTCGACCTATACGTCCTACCCAAAGTCACTACCTTGGAAGACGAAAAGACTGAGAGTCAACAGAAGAGCGCCAGTCAAGTACGTCGAGTGCAATCCACTCGACGGTCACAACACTCGACATTCACTACCTACGGTCACTCGACCATAAGGAAGGCCACTCGACCATATCGAAGACCGGGAGCCGGAAGAGCATGCAACGGCCAGATATTCACTCCTTAGTCTTCATGAGCATTAAGAGTACTTAATGCTGGCATTACCAGTAACGCCCCTTACTTTATGTACATTAGTTCCCTTGTAATGGAGACGGGCGGGGGTCCTGGCGCACTCTATATAAGCCATCCCCCTCCTCTGGCACAAGGGTTCGCACCCCCTGTAACACAACACACATAATCCAATCGACTGCCTCCGGGCACCGAGACGTAGGGCAATTACTTCCTCCAAGAAGGGCCTGAACTCGAAAACCTCGTGTGTACATCTTCACCACAGCTAAGATCTTGCCTCTCCATTCCTACCCCCATTTCTACTGTCAGACTTAGAACCACGACAGTTGGCGCCCACCGTGGGGCAGGTGTCTTAGCGACTTATTGGTGAAGTTGCAAGTTTTTCCAATCATCATCATGGTTTCCGGCGGCGAGATGGTTGAGGGCCGCGAGATCCGTCTCGGCGCGCTTGTTTTCGTCGCCGACAACTCGGCATGGCTTCAGGAAGCTCCGCTTGATGTTGAGGCGCTCCCCATTCGAGGGGAGACGCACTTTCACGCGTGCGTTCACGGCGTCCTTCTCCGACAGCCGTCGACTCAGTATCAGTCGGCTCCGACGGTGTTTTATTTTCTCGTTGTTCGCCGCCGCAAGTAGTCCGGTCGATCACTACTTCAGTGCTGGGTGAAACACGCGGTGGCTCGGCGCTCGACCACCCATCAAGTCGCGGCAATCGAGCCCAACGAAACCCTCCACAGCCTGTTCGATCTGTCGACTGGCTCCGTGGAGACTGCATCTGAGTGCGATAGCAGCGATCCTGCGGCCGAAGTCCTGATGGTCGATTGTCCTTGAGGGAGTCCTGGATTAGGGGGTGTCCGGATGGCCGGACTATGACCTTTGGTCAGAATCCCGGACTATGAAGATACAAGATTGAAGACGTCGTCCCGTGTCCAGATGGGACTTTCCTTGGCGTTGAAGGCAAGCTTGGCGATACGCTATGAAGATCTCCTCCCATTGTAACCAACTCTATGTAACCCTAGCCCTCTCCGGTGTCTATATAAACCGGAGAGTTTTAGTCCGTAGGATGAACAACAATCATACCATAGGCTAGCTTTTAGGGTTTAGCCTCTCTGATCTTGTGGTAGATCAACTCTTGTACTACCCATATCATCAATATTAATCAAGCAGGAGTAGGGTTTTACCTCCATCGAGAGGGCCCGAACCTGGGTAAAAACATCGTGTCCCTTGTCTCCTGTTACCATCCGCCTAGACGCACAGTTCGGGACCTCCTACCCGAGATCCACCGGTTTTGACAACGACATTGGTGCTTTCATTGAGAGTTCCTCTGTGTCGTCGCCTTTAGGCCCGATGGCTTCTTCGATAATCAACCACGACGCGGTCCAGGGTGAGACTTTTCTCCCCGGACAGATCTTCGTATTCGGCGGCTTCACACTGCGGGCCAATTCGCTTGGCCATCTGGAGCAGATTGAAAGCTACGGCCCTGGCCATCAGGTCAGGTTTGGAAGCTTAAACTACACGACCGACATCCGCCGGGACTTGATCTTCGACGGATTCAAGCCACGGCCGAGCGCGCTGCACTGTCATGATGGGCATGATCTAGCTCTGCCGCCGGACAGCGCCCAGAGTGCCGCTCAGGTGTCCGCTCCGACCATTAGCTCGGAGCCGAGTGCACTAGTCGGGGACGGACGGTTGGACGCCGCCCCAGGAGCCGCAATCTCTACGGCGATAGAGCCGAACACCGGTTTAGTCCTTTGCGAGGCCAGTGACTCCGAGGTGCCGGACTCCTATCCGGACTCCGAACCTCCCGCACCCCTTGCGATCGAGCCCAATTGGGCTCCGATCATGGAGTTCACGGCCGCAGATGTCTTTCAGCACTCGCCTTTCGGCGATATCCTGAATTCACTAAAGTCTCTCTCTTTGTCAGGAGAGCCCTGGCCGGACTATGGTCAGCAGGGTTGGGATGCGGACGACGAAGAAATTCGAAACCCACCCACCACGCACTTTGTAGCCACTGTCGACGATCTAACCGACATGCTCGACTTCGACTCCGAAGACATCGACGGTATGGACGCCGATGAAGGAGACAACCAAGAATCAGCACCTATAGGGCACTGGAAGGCCACCTCGTCATACGACATATACATGGTGGACACCCCCAAAGCAGGGGATGGCGATGAAAAAACGGAGGACGACCCCTCCAAGAAGCAACCCAAGCGCCAAGGTCAGCAGCGCCGCTCTAAATCCCGCCAAAGCAAAAACAACGAGTCCGGTACCGGAGACGTCAACACCCCAGACAGTGCCGAAGACAACCCCCTCCAGCAGAATTTAGCACAGGAGGACGAAGGAGCCAGCCCTCATGAGAGAGCGGCAGACAGGGAGGTCGAGGATGATAATTATATGCCTCCCTCCGAAGACGAGGCAAGCCTCGACGATGACGAATTCGTCGTGCCAGAGGATCCCATCGAACAAGAGCGTTCCAAGCGCAGGCTTATGGCCACGGCGAGCAGCCTCAAGAAAAAACAGCAGTAGCTTAGAGCTGACCAAGACTTGCTAGCCGACAGATGGACTGAAGTCCTGGCGGCCAAAGAGTATAAACTCGAGCGCCCCTCCAAGAGTTACCCAAAGCGCAGGCTACTACCCCAACTAGAGGAGGAAGCAACTAAACCTACATCACCAGCGTACGATGCGCCCGATCGGCCACCCCGTGGCCGCAACAGAGAGGCCTTTCGGCCCTCAACTCAAGGTGCACCCCGGCGCCGCCCCAAGAACACCAGAGCACGGGGAAACGCAACAGACCTGCGAGAAATATTGGAGGATAAGGCAAGGCAAACAAGATCGATCTACGGATCGCGTGGGCGCCCTACGTCACGTGACGATAACCGTCATGCCGGATATGATAAATACGGCCAGGCCGAATACAACAGACAAAGCTCATCCGAGCTACGTCGCGATATAGCCCAGTTCAGGGGTGCCGCACACCCACTATGCTTCACACACGAAGTAATGGATCATCAAATCCCAGAGGGTTTTAAACTCGTAAACATCGAATCATACGATGGCACAACAGATCCCGCGGTATGGATCGAGGATTATCTCCTTCATATCCACATGGCCCGTGGTGATGATCTACATGCCATCAAATACCTCCCGCTCAAGCTTAAAGGACCAGCTCGGCATTGGCTTAACAGCCTGCCAGCAGAGTCAATAAGTTGCTAGGAGGACCTGGAATACGCATTCCTCGACAACTTCCAGGGAACTTATGTGCGACCACCAGACGCCGATGACCTAAGCCACATAATCCAGCAGCCAGAGGAATCAGCCAGACAATTCTGGACACGGTTCCTAACCAAGAAAAATCAAATAGTCGACTGTCCGGATGCCGAGGCCCTTGCGGCCTTTAGGCACAACATCTGAGACGAATGGCTTGCCCGGCACCTAGGACAGGAAAAGCCGAAATCTATGGCAGCCCTCAGGACACTCATGACCCTCTTTTGCGCGGGAGAAGACAGCTGGCTAGCTCGTAGCAATAACATAACCAAGAGCCCTGGCAATTCGGATACAAAGGACAACAATAGCAGGTCACGCCGCAACAAGCATAAGCGCCGCATTAACGGCGACAATACCGAGGATACGGCAGTTAATGCCGGATTCAGAGGCTCTAAACCCGGTCAGCAAGAAGCCATTGAAAAGAACCCTCCGGGCCCATCCAGTTTAGACCAGATACTCAACCGCTCGTGCCAGGTACACGGCACCCCCAAACAACCAGCCAACCACACCAACAGGGATTGTTGGGTGTTCAAGCAGGCAGGCAAGTTAAGTGCCGAAACCAGAGACAAGGGGCTGCATGGCGATGATGAGGAGGAGCTCCGGCCGCCCAACAACAGAGGACAGAAGGGCTTCCCCCCGCAAGTGTGGACAGTGAACATGATATATGCAACCCACATCCCCAAAAGGGAGCGGAAGCGTGCCCTCAAGGACGTCTATGCTTTGGAGCCAGTCGCCCCAAAGTTCAACCCATGGTCCTCCTGCCCGATCACTTTTGATCGAAGGGACCACCCCACTAGCATCCGTCACGGAGGATTCACCGCATTGGTCCTAGACCCAATCATTGATGGATTTCACCTCACTAGAGTCCTCATGGACGGCGGCAGCAGCCTGAACCTTCTTTATCAGGATACAGTGCGAAAATGGGTATAGAGCCGTCAAGGATTAAACCCACAAAGACAACCTTTAAAGGCATCATACCAGGTGTAGAAGCCAGCTGTACAGGCTCGGTTACACTTGAAGTGGTCTTCGGATCCCCAGATAATTTCTGAAGCGAAGAGTTAATCTTCGACATAGTCCCATTCTCCAGTGGCTATCACGCCCTGCTCGGACGAACCGCATTTGCAAAATTCAATGCGGTGCCGCACTACGCATATCTCAAGCTCAAGATGCCAAGTCCTCGCGGAGTCATTACGGTAAATGGAAACACTGAACGCTCTCTCTGGACGGAGGAGCACACAGCGGTCCTGGCGGCAGAAGTACAGAGCAGCCTCTCAAGGCAATTCTCCAATCCGGGTGTTAAACGTCCGGACAACGTCAAGCGCGCCCGAAACAACCTCCAACAAAGCCGGTTGGCACGTTCCGAGCAAGCATAACAGTGCGGCCCCAACCCCATCCCTCGCCAGATAGTAATACCGGTACCATGCGTACATAATTACGCTTTGAAAATACCATGGGCATAAGGGGAGGGGCACAACTACGGAACGCCCACAATGCGGCTCAACCGCACTCAAGGGCTCCCTATTCTGCCGTTTCCTTTTCTTTTTTTTATTCTTTCAGGACCCAACTATTCGGAAGGCCTGTCCGGCAACACACTCGCCGAACACACGATCCAACAGCCAGGGAGAGAACAAGCCGCGTCGAATGTCCACGTGGTCTCTATAACGAGCTCAATACCCGTTTTACTTAAATTCACGTTGCTTGCCCCGGGAGGGGGACATGTCAAATAATCTCATCCCTTGCTTATTGTACTATTTGTATCGTTTTGCTTTCATAGTAGCTTTTTTTCAGTAAACAATACATAGCTCTTATCTATTATTATATTCATCTATTTTTATACAAATATGTTCAGTCATGACATTATGCAACCGTACACTTTGGTATGGCCAATACACCAGGGGCTTAAGCACCCCATAATATGGTGTGAGAAGACCGAACACTCTCATGAGTGTGGCACCCCGAACTTATAGCACTATATGCATCGGCTCCGAATCATGTCTTGGGTCAACAGTTGGGTTTGCCCGGCTCCCATGTTTTGGTACCTTACGTTCCGCAATGTTGGCTAAGGTAGCACTAGGAGAACTACTATGATTGTGCCCTAGTTGAGCTGGGTTAACACCTCAGTAGAGAAAGCTAAAACTGACCGTCATGATAGTGTGAGAGACCGGTCGCTGTTCGCGAGGTTTTTCGAGTCCCTAAAGACTTATGCCGCTTAGAGCGAGGAGCTGGATTTATCTGGCCTAGCCGTGGATAGCGCCCCGAACTCGGTATTCCGAATACTAGGGGCTTCGCCGAAATTTAAAATTATAGAATTCTATGGCTAAGTGAGAGTGATAAAGCATTATAAGTCCGATGGCCTTGTTCGTTGTGCCGAGCGCCTCCCTAGATGGACCCTAGAATGGGAACAAGAGCGCTCAGGTTTATCCCGAACACCCCAGCACTCGTGGCACGGGGGTAGATGCCGACGACTTGCATCTCTCAGATTTAATAAACGGACGCACAGAAGGTAATATTTTAAATTAACAAGCGTTGCTTAACGCATATGAACAAAGTTTTCAGCGTACAGGATAACAAATGCGAGTCTACTCAAAAATTACATCTTTGGAGCATTCACCCGCTATAAGGCGGGCACTCTTCAGGACGCCCTTATAATACATCTCCAGCGTGCGATACTCCTTGCCCGACGGTGGCGCGTCCGTCACTAGCTTCTCAGCGTCCAGCTTGCCCCAGTGCACTTTAGCACGGGCGAGGGCCCGACGGGCACCTTCAATACAGACGGAGCACTTGATGACTTCAATCCAGGGACAAGCGTCCACCAACCATCGCACCAGACCAAAGTAACTCATAGGCATGGCTTCTCTAGGCCATAGCCAAACTATGAGGCCCTTCATGGCCTGTTCGGCCACCTTGTGGAGATCGACCAGCTGCTTCAGCTGGCCGCTCAGGGGCACCGGCTGTTCGGCCTCAGCATATTGAGACCAGAACACCTTTCCCGTCGAGCTCCCCTCCTAGGCTCGGTAGAATGCGGCAGCATCAGACACACTACGGGGCAGATCGACGAACGCTCCTGGAGAGGTCCGGATTCGGGTAAGTAATAGATAATTCACTTTTACATGCTCGCTTTGCATAAAGAATGCCTTACCCGCCGCTATTTTCTTTATCGCCTCGATCTCCTGGAGGGCCTTCTGGGCTTCGGCCTTAGCGGTTTTGGCACTCTCAAGAGCCAAGGCGAGCTCGGACTCTCGAGTCTTTGAGTCATGCTCCAAACTCTCGTGTTTCTCCACGAGAGCCTGGAGCCCTTGCCGCACCTCCGCCACCCGCGCCTCTTGCTTCTCTCGCTTGGTGTGCTCCAAGGCTGCACTGTTCTCGGCCTTGGACACCGCCTCCTTCAGGGCCGCTACCTCGGTCGTGGCCCCTGCAACATTAACATTGGTCCTGTCATTATTTGCAACCAGGTATTTCTATATACTATTACATACGGTGTTACATACCGTCTTTGTCCTCGAGCTGCTTCTTGGCACGGCCCAGCTCGTTCTCGGACTGCTCGAGGCTCTCCTTCAATGCATTGACCTCCGCGGTGAGTGCGGCAGAGGTCAGCAGCGCAGTCTGCATTCTCATATTGACATATTTATGTTAGACTTGTCGTGGTTCTAAGTCTGACAGTAGAATAGGGGTAGTATAACGGAGATGCATATGGGTGACACGGTGGTTTTAGCGAGTTCGGGCCTCTCACGGTGGAGATAACAACCCTACGTCTCGTGCTCCGGAGAGGCTTTGTTTTATCTGAGTATATATCCGGAGATTACAATGTGTGTGAGAGAGAGGAACGGATCCCCATGCCTGAGCTAAGTCCTGAGACTAATGGTGAAAAGAGAGAGAGGTGGAAGAAGAGCCCCCCCCTTAGTCTAGTGGTGGGGGTGGCTTATATAGAGTGCGCCACCCCCTCACCTCCTATGTTACAAAGTGGGGTATGAATGCCATAATGCCAGCCCACCATTAAGCCCTCACTATTAGAAAGATGCCGACTGCTTTGCTGCCTGCTGGCCTTCGCATATCCGAGTGAGTCGTACGGTCGAGTGGTGAACACTGTCATCCGAGTGGATGGTATGTTGCTTGGTCGAGTGGATAGTATGCTGCTTGTCCGAGTGAATAATGTTTCTGTATGAAATTGATCTGGACCCACATGTTGTGTGGACCCCATGCTTCATGATATGTCGACCCTTCATGGGCCTACCTGTTATGTATATCCCCAACATTAGCCCCCGAATCGATTGCGATTTTGCAGAACGAGTTGGTGTAAGACACAGTTTGGTCCGAGTGATTACAGAAATACTCGGTACATGTCGTCGTGCTTTCAGACGACCAAGGTTTGAACAAAATCTCAATGGATTCCGGCACCACGCTTCCCGAC
This sequence comes from Triticum aestivum, assembly GCF_018294505.1. Classification (NCBI taxonomy): domain Eukaryota; kingdom Viridiplantae; phylum Streptophyta; class Magnoliopsida; order Poales; family Poaceae; genus Triticum; species Triticum aestivum. The sequence goes on from NC_057810.1 coordinate 96,970,983, forward strand.
TGATCGAGGTAAGTGTCTGCGAGGAGCAACTTGGTGACATTCGTTCATCTCTCGGGAGAGGTTTAACTCGTGATCTGAGTATGGGTGTGTCATCAAATCCGTGCAACCAGATTGACACATGGACTGCTCTCTTAGAGAGATGCCATTCTTATCCCGGAGGAACGTCAATACGAGTCGGTTTTAGATCCACACTTGTGAGTTTCACACTTTGAGTCCTAGAAGAAGGCTCAAAACAGGTCCACGGAGGAGCGTTAAACTCGCCTTATAGAATATATTTTTTGGAGTGATTTGGAGCTGGTCCTACATCGAGTAACTGATTACTCGGAATTTCTTCATGCCTGGAACGTGTCTTTTTTTTGTTGTTTGGCCGTCACTCAGGTTGGGCGGACCGTTCCGAGTGGATACCATTCCAGTGGGGGCACGGCTAGTGCACCCACTTGGTGTAGTCCCCGAGACTGCCGTCGACTACGGGCAGTCGGCGGGAGTCTTAGAGCCTGTCTTTTTGTTGTTGTTCACCACTCGGACTGGTCAGGCCGTACCGAGTGGAGATTACTCCAGTGGGGGCACGCCGAGTGCACCCACTGGGTGTAGTCCCCGAGACTGCCGTCGACTGCAGGCAGTCGGCGGGGGTATGAAAGAACTAAAACTCTTCTTAGCTGGCACTGATCGAACTTGTTCTTCTCTGACTCGGAGGTCGAGTAATACTGGAGATGGGTTTGCATCGAGCAAAATGTTTCTTTCTGAGTTCTCTTCCAGTGGGGGCACGCTGAGTGCACCCACTGGGTGTAGTCCCCGAGCCTCTGTCGGACTAGATGGGTCTGGCAGAGGGTTTAAGTCTCTCGGTAAACCTCCATGCAGTTGGCACGGCAAATATCTTTGTCTGGAATTGAATCGATCGGATGGATGCGTAACAAGGTGGTTGTACGAACGACGTTCGACGAGTAAGGTCGCCTGTATTCAGCGATGGCGCTTCATTTTTACCCTTTTGCATGAAAGGGGTATTTATCCAAGTGGACGTGCTTCACTTATAGATCTTCGGCGAACTGAGCATGTATGGTCAGAAGAATATTCCTGATGTGATCAACAGGTTGACCAAATGGGCGTAACCCCTGAGGGTGACATGGCCAACTGCCGTGCGTAGCCCCCGAGTGATGCTCGAAGGAGGTAAGCTTGCTACAAAGTGTGATATGAGGTTTGACCATATGAGTAACTTAGCTGTTCCCGTGCTGGGGGTGTAGAGGTAAAGACATGTCCAACTGATGGTGACGCGCGAGGCGGCAGAGGGGCGATGATGTGTACAACCGAGTGACGATGCACGGGGCGGTCGAGTGGTGAAGACGCGCGCAACTGAGTGATGACGCGCAGAGCGGTCGAATGGTGATGACGTGTGAAGTGGTCGAATGTAGGACTACATATCTAGCCAAGTGAAGATGCACGGGGCAGCCGAGTGGTGAAGACGTGCACAACCGAGTGGCGGCGCGCGAAGCGGCTAAGGCGAAGTCGTGTGTCACCGGACAGTGAAAATGGTCCTCGGAGGATTTAGTCGAACGTTTTCGAAGCTTATGTAGTGACGAGTTTGGTGTAGTGTGGTTGCGATGCAACAAGACCGGCGTGACAACTGAGTCTGAGTAGGAAAGAAGATGGCGTGCAGAGCATCTGGGTGATTATAAAACTTGTCCAAGTGGCGGATCGAATGCACTTGTTGAAGTGAAGGATCTGACTGGTGATGAAGTACTCGACCACTCAGGCGAGTGTCATTCCAAATGAGGTGCAGCCTCCGAGTGCGGCGTAGCCCCCGAGCATACTACAGGCTTCGACAACGGACATGCCAGAATATGAGAAATATAGTCTTGAATGGGTGATTTGTAATTCATCGAGTCGGATTTGGGTAAAGATGAGGAGAAGCTTCCGAGTGATGCTCGAAAGAGGCAAACTCGCAAAAGAGTGAAGTGTGAAGTTTAATTACGAAAGGGACTTATCTGTCTCATGCCCGACGAGGTCTATATCATTGATACGATGAAGAGAATTCCATAGAGGGGTTGGCCGGACGTGTTTGAAGTCAACAGAGCGACAAGGTCCGTGTTGTGGTGCGCTAGGACCAGTATGGTGACCGAGTCCGGGCAACGATGAAGTTGGCGCGTAGGGCCGTCGAGTGATCGCGTAACTTGTGTAAAAAATGGCACAAGTCAACACAATAATTTCTTGAGGAAATTTGATGTGTGCTGAAATGATTTGTGTGAATAACACCCATAGACACCCGCTGGGAGTGCAAGGGGCTTGCTGGTTGACCAGCAAAAGTCTAAAAGAGCGAAGGATTCGTTCGCACTTGTCGAAGCGAGAGATCCTACTGAACTCGTTGGAATACTGGCTAAAATAAAACGGAAGTGTAGTGTTTCGACTGAGTTGCAGCCCCGGAGGACCGATGCAAACTCGAAATGAAGAACGACACATGGCGTTCGTGAATGATATGTGAAAAAATGGAAGTTGGACTTGGGAGTCACATAAGCAGTACTAAGCAAGTATGTGAAAATAAGCAGTCGAGCGTAGAGGTACACTCGGTGGTGTGGCCTCCGAGTGAATGTGATGTGTGAATTATGGAATACTCGGGACGAAAATAACAGAATGCAAAATGACTTAGCTGTCTGAAGGTGCGCGGGGCGGTCGAGTGGTGATGAGGTGACCAACCAAGTGGCGACGTGCGGGGCAGCCGAGTGGTGATGAGGTGACCAACCGATTGACAACGCACAGGGCGACCGAGTGCTGATGAGGTGACCAACCGATTGATGACGCACGGGGCGACCGAGTGGTTATGAGGTGACCAACCTGGTGACGACGCACGGGGCGACCGAGTGGTTATGAGGTGACAACCTGGTGGCGACGCACGGGGCGGCCGAGTGGTTATGAGGTGACCAACCTGGTGGCGACGCACGGGGCGGCCGAGTGGTTATGAGGTGACCAACCTGGTGGCGACGCACGGGGCGGCCGAGTGGTTATGAGGTGACCAACCTGGTGGCGACGCACGGGGCGGCCGAGTGGTTATGAGGTGACCAACCTGGTGGCGACGCACGGGGCGGCCGAGTGGTTATGAGGTGACCAACCTGGTGGCGACGCACGGGGCGGCCGAGTGGTTATGAGGTGACCAACCTGGTGGCGACGCACGGGGCGGCCGAGTGGTTATGAGGTGACCAACCTAGTGGCGACGCACGGGGCGGCCGAGTGGTTATGAGGTGACCAACCTAGTGGCGACGCACGGGGCGGCCGAGTGGTTATGAGGTGACCAACCTGGTGGCGACGCACGGGGCGGCCGAGTGGTTATGAGGTGACCAACCTGGTGGCGACGCACGGGGCGGCCGAGTGGTTATGAGGTGACCAACCTGGTGGCGACGCACGGGGCGGCCGAGTGGTTATGAGGGGACCAACCTGGTGGCGACGCACGGGGCGGCCGAGTGGTTATGAGGCGACCAACCTGGTGGCGACGCACGGGGCGGCCGAGTGGTTATGAGGTGACCAACCTGGTGGCGACGCACGGGGCGGCCGAGTGGTTATGAGGTGACCAACCTGGTGGCGACGCACGGGGCGGCCGAGTGGTTATGAGGTGACCAACCTGGTAGCGACGCACGGGGCGGCCGAGTGGTTATGAGGTGACCAACCTGGTGGCGAAGCACGGGGCGGCCGAGTGGTTATGAGGTGACCAACCTGGATCGTGTTTTTGAACTTAGGCGAGTACTGGACTACATCTAAGCCCCCGAGTGGGAGGCTTGCTCTCCACTCGGTAGGATTTTTTTTGAAATTAGGCGAGTACTGGACTGCAGCTAAGCCCCCGAGTGGGAGGGTTGCTCTCCACTCGGTAGGATTTTTTTGAAACTTAGGCGAGTACTGGACTGCAGCTAAGCCCCCGAGTGGGAGGGTTGCTCTCCACTCGGTAGGATTTTTTTTAAACTTAGGCGAGTACTGGATTGCAGCTAAGCCCCTGAGTGGGAGGGTTGCTCTCCACTCGGTAGGATTTTTTGAAACTTAGGCGAGTACTGTACTGCTGCTAAGCCCCCGAGTGGGAGGGTTGCTCTCCACTCGGTAGGATTTTTTTGAAACTTAGGCGAGTACTGGACTGCAGCTAAGCCCCCGAGTGGGAGGGTTGCTCTCCACTCGTGTAGGATTTTTTTGAAACTTAGGCGAGTACTGGACTGTAGCTAAGCCCCCGAGCGGGAGGGTTGCTCTCCACTCGGTAGGATTTTTTTGAAACTTAGGCGAGTACTGGACTGCAGCTAAGCCCCCGAGTGGGAGGGTTGCTCTCCACTCGGTAGGATTTTTTAAACTTAGGCGAGACGGATTCGCAACTAAGTCACCCACTGGGGGATTGAGAGCATATAAAAAGAATAACAATCATTTTTGAGATCGTAAAAACTGTGTCGCGGGGTTACCGAGTGGTGATGAGGTGACCAACCGAGTGGCGATGCGCGGAGCAGCCCAGTGAAATAGAGTCGTCCCGTGGAGTGACGATGAGCGTGGCCTCCGAGTGAAGTAGAGGCGTCCCATGGAGTGGCGACGCGTCAGGGCGTTCGAGTGAAGTAGACGCGCCCCACGCGGAGTGGCGACATACGGGGCGTCCGAGTCGGGGAAGTTGATGATGACGCGAGCAGCATTGTGACCGCGTGCAGGGCGGCCGAGTGCTGAGGACATGCCCAGTCGAGCGATGGTGCACGGGCGGCCGAGTGATTGATCGGGTCGGGTCCGAGTGAGCTAGTGCCATCCGAGTGTCCATGCTGACTTCAGTTGCGTCGGGTTTGTATCCGCTGCCGAGGGTGCTGCTGCAGGGTAGCTGTTGCCCAGGGGAGCAGCCATCGTGTGCGAGCACCGTGTTGGGCTCGTGTCTTCATCGAGAAGGCCACCGTCGAGCAGCTGTTTGGAGAGAAGAGCCGCTGCGCACGGATGCCTAGTCAAGCGTGCCGAATGCAATTGTTTTCCGAGTAAACCTGGTGGGCGATGGACTTGACGCCTTGACGTGAACGAGGCCGTCGACCGGTGCCGGAGAACAGCTCGGGATGTTGATCTTGCAGATATCGCGGTCTTCGATGGCGCCCTCTGCGTGGTGCATCACGTCGTCGGACTTGGCAACGCTGGCAAGCATGATGAGCCTGACCGTGGCCGCTTCGCCGGACAGATGCGCCGCATGTGGAGGCATGGCCTGCTCCTTCCAAGTGAATCCTGGATGTTACTCGGAAATTAAGGCGACAAATTAATGATAGTTATGTGTGCTTTTGAAGATTGGTCACAGCAAATGGTATTACTAGCATGCAATTATGGCTGCACCGGTCTGCACACTTCGGTTTTGCATGCCACAAATTAAGCTCCCATTCAGCACCGGATGCAGTTATGGCATGCATGCATCCGTTGCTGCGTTATGTGCGCAGTTAATGGCATGGGAGCCTAACCGTTCCAGTGAACATGCAACAAAGAGGATTGAGGAAAATACTATGCATGCATGGATGCTTCAGCGCTGGCCGTAGTTACGGCATGAATTGGCTGCCGCGTTATACACGCAGTTAATGGCACGGGTGCCGAACCGATCTAGTGAGCTTGCAGCCAAGCGGATCGAGAGAAAAAAAACTATGCATGCATGTATGCGTATGGATGAGTATTAATTTAGAGGAGGAGAGAAAGGTTACGACCTGGTGCAGACGCCGGAGGAGAGCTCTGTTGCGGCGAAAACGGCGGGTCTGGTCAGGCACCAGCGAGGTGGCGATGAGGCCGACGAGCGGCTGGACGCAGCCCAGGCGCCGGCGATGCGGACCAACGCTGCCAAGGGCGAGATCGACACGGGAACTGGTGGCCGCGTTTCACTGCTCGGGGGAGCCGGAACTGTGCACCGGCCGGAGCGGCGTTTCGATGCCTGCGCAGCCGGGTCTTGTCCCCGAGGAGCTGGGTTGACCGCCGGTCGTCGTGCTTCCTCGCTCGAGGAACCAGGCCAAGCGTTACCGGCTGTGTGGGTGTCAGCGCTCGGCAATGGCGTTCGTAGATGAGGTCGAAGATGATGACAGGCGGACAACAGCGCTTCATCGTCCTGGAGCCGATCCATCAATTGGTATGAGCTCGTGTGCATACAAGAAGAACAAACAATCGTTAGATCAATTGCTGATTGTAAAGGAGACAAGATGAGATGAGCAACTCCCTGATTCTTTCGTATGATGAGGAGTTGTCCTCCTGTAGATGGTGCGATGGATGGGACTCCAATGTCAATTTGTAGTGATGATCATTTGATCTCGGGAGACCATCCCAAGAAAGCTTGGGTTTCCTGCCGAAATTAGTCTATTGCCGGCGATTGAAGAAAAAACCATCTGCATCATGGCTCGACAGACGCCATGCCCCACAGTGGGCGCCAACTGTCGTGGTTCTAAGTCTGACAGTAGAATAGGGGTAGTATAACGGAGCATGATCTATCGAGATGCATATGGGTGACACGGTGGTTTTAGCGAGTTCGGGCCTCTCACGGTGGAGATAACAACCCTACGTCTCGTGCTCCGGAGAGGCTTTGTTTTATCTGAGTATATATCCGGAGATTACAATGTGTGTGAGAGAGAGGAACGGATCCCCATGCCTGAGCTAAGTCCTGAGACTAATGGTGAAAAGAGAGAGAGGTGGAAGAAGAGCCCCGCCCTTAGTCTAGTGGTGGGGGTGGCTTATATAGAGTGCGCCACCCCCTCACCTCCTATGTTACAAAGTGGGGTATGAATGCCATAATGCCAGCCCACCATTAAGCCCTCACTACTAGAAAGATGCCGACTGCTTTGCTACCTGCTGGCCTTCGCATATCCGAGTGAGTCGTACGGTCGAGTGATGAACTGTCATCCGAGTGGATGGTATGTTGCTTGGTCGAGTGGATAGTATGCTGCTTGTCCGAGTGAATAATGTGTCTGTATGAAATTGACCTGGACCCACATGTTGTGTGGACCCCATGCTTCATGATATGTCGACCCTTCATGGGCCTACCTGTTATGTATATCCCCAACAAGACTCCTGCGTATATCTTTTTAGATCCTCAGCTCGGCTTTTCTTTCCGAACACCAAACTGAGCATCAGGGGCTACTGTCTATGCGGTAACATTTTTATATGTTTTGAATACATACCTCAAAGCCTGTTAACATGCTTGTACAGGCTTCTGTCAGCCCGCTCTTGGCGGACTGAACCTTCTGAATCACCGCACTCATAACAATACGGTGTTCCTCGTCAATGGAGGCGCTGTTAAGCACCTCCAGCAAATTGTCCGGCGTCTGCCTGTCGGACTCTGGAACCGTTGATGGTTCCGGAGCTGTGCCCGGCCCAGAGCCGGACTTAGATCCCTCTGGGGATTTACCCCCTTTGGGCCTGGAGTCCGGGAGGTCTCCTTGCGGCGCCTCTAGGGCCACCTCCTCCTGGTTTAGTCCCTTTTGGGACTCCACCTCGGCGTCGTCCGCAGGAAGCGGGGAGGAATCCGTCGGAAGTGAAGCACTGTTCACATCCGACGAATCCAGGGAGCCGCTCGACGAATCGCCGAGCTGAGCCCTGGGCGGACTGCATGATTGAATTCGGCGTCAGAAAATACTGACTAATAGAGGAGCGCCATGAGTTATTCGGGTATCCAGACACTTACGATTTTGCCAGGGGCTTGACCCTGGATGGCCATTCCTCCCCGCCGTCTTCGGCATCGGAGGCGTAGTCCGGCAGAAGGGTCTTCCCCTTCTTGGACCCTCCGGCCTCCCCAGTTGGGGCGGCCTTCCTCTTCTTTCCTCCCCCTATTGGAGGGGGAGAGGCTTCTTCTTCCTCCTCCTCCTCGTCCTCAGAGGCGGAGGGTGCTTCGGGGTTGTCGGGTGATGAATCCGACACCACCAGGCGCCGAGAGCTCTTTCGAGTCCCCGTGGTCTTCTTCTTGGCCTTCTTTTCCGGCACCATGTGAGGTGCAGGAACCAGCAGCCCCATCAATCGGGCGTCCGCTGGGTCTTCTGGCAAGGGAGCCGGACAGCTAACCTGCCCGTACTTCTTTAGCTAGTCCTGTCAAAGGTAAGGGAGTTTAGATCCCGTATAGAGTCAAATTATGTAGAACAAGTACCCCGTAATGGGAAAATTAAGCTCACCACGCTGGCTTGGCGCAAAATCCGCGATCCTCGGTGACCGGAGGGGGGACCTCGGAGCTCTTGAATAGCACCTTCCAGGCATCCTCGTGCTTTGTGTCGAAGAGCCGGGACAGAGTCTGGTGCTGGGCCGGATCGAACTCCCACAAGTCGAAAGCCCGTCGTTGACACGGGAGAATCCGGCGGAAGAGCATGACGTGGACTACGGTGACAAGTTTAACCTTCCTGTTGATCAGGTCCTTGATGCAGGTTTGAAGTCCGGTCACTTCTGCCGAAGTACCCCACAACAGGCCCGTCTCTTTCCAAGATGTGAGCCGTGTGGGGATGCCAGATCGGAATTCGGGGGCCGCTGTCCATTCAGCGTCACGCGGCTCAGTGATATAGAACCACCACGATTGCCACCCTTTGATGGTCTCTATGAAGGCGCCCTCGAGCCATGCAACGTTGGCTATCTTGCCCACCATGGCGCCTCCGCACTCCACTTGGCGGCCGCCCAGGACCTTCGGCTTGACGCTGAAGATCTTCGGCCATATGCCAAAGTGGGGCTGGATGCGGAGGAAGGCCTCGCACACGACGATAAACGCCAAGATGTTGAGGATGAAGTTCGGGGCCAGATCATGGAAGTCCAGGCTGTAGTAGAACATGAGCGCCCGGACGAACGGGTGAAGAGGAAAGCCCAGTCCGTGGAGGAAATGGGGGAGAAAAACAACCCTCTCATGGGGCCTGGGGGTGGGGACGAGTTGCCCCTCATCTGGAAGCCGGTGCGCGATGTCGTTAGACAAGTATCCGGCCTTCCTCAACTTTTTGATTTGCCCATCCGTGACGGAGGAGGCCATCCATCTACCTCCCGCTCTGGACATGATTGGAGAAGGTTGAGGTGGGAAGTGCGGACTTGGGTGTTGGAGCTCAAGTGCGCAGGGAGGGATAAGCAAAGGAGGAAGAAGGCGTAAATGGAAAGGGTAGATCCTTATCCCCTTATATGGGCGGCCAAAACTACAAGCCCACACCAGCCTAATAAAACTCGCTTATCTCCCAAGCGCCGCGGTTAATGACGCGGTTGGGTTACCCACGCCCGTATTGATGAGAATCTCGGAATAAGGGGACACGATCTCTGCTTTGACAAGACATGCCAAGGAAACTGCCTCGCTAAACGCGCTAAGGTGGAACAGTAAAATGATTCAAGTAAAGACTTGGCCGTGGCGTGATGTCACGCTGTAGAATGCGTCAGCAGATTAGATTGGTGCGGATATTATTCTCTCTACGGTGTTATTTTGAACTTATTTTGCAGAGCCGGACACTATCCTTGTGTTCAACATCTTCCATGAAGTATTCGGAGGAGGAACCCGCCTTGCAATGCCGAAGACAATTTGCGCGCCGGACTCATCATCATTGAAGCCTGGTTCAGGGGCTACTGAGGGAGTCCTGGATTAGGGGGTGTCCGGATGGCCGAAATATGACCTTTGTCCGGACTCTCGGACTATGAAGATACAAGATTGAAGACGTTGTCCCATGTCCGGATGGGACTTTCCTTGGCATAGAAGGCAAGCTTGGCGATACGATATGAAGATCTCCTCCCATTGTAACCGACTCTATGTAACCCTAGCCGTCTCCGGTGTCTATATAAACCAGAGAATTTTAGTCCGTAGGATGAACAACAATCATACCATAGGCTAGCTTCTAGGGTTTAGCCTCTCTGTTCTCGTGGTAGATCAACTCTTGTACTACCCATATCATCAATATTAATCAAGCAGGAATAGGGTTTTACCTCCACCGAGAGGGCCCGAACCTGGGTAAAAACATCATGTCCCTTGTCTCCTGTTACCATCCGCCTAGACGCACAGTTCGGGACCTCCGACCCGAGATCCTCCGGTTTTGACACCGACAGTCCTCACAGCCCGCCCGGGTTCCGCCGCGAGGGCAACGGGGACAGAGGCGGTAATCCGTCGCATTTGCATGAGGAATACCGACCTGAGCCCCTCTCTTCGCAGCAGAGGGAAGAACTTCGTCGCTGCAACGTGGATGCTCTCCATACGCCCATTGTTGAAGAAATCCCCGAGGCTCGGGCCTTGGAGGAGGTGCGCCTAGCTAACTTGGTTGAGCGCACTCGACTAGATAACCTTCAGCGTGCTCTCGACGAGTGCGCCCAGGAGCAGGTCCATGAATCCAGTCGACGACAACTTTTCCCGCCTCTACCTAAGGTATACTGCACTCCGATTCAGAATCTCACAGCTGCGGCCCGAATAGCAGAGTCGATCCGGCCTTCCCAGTCAGAAGCTGGCGAGGGATGATGCAGATCCGGGCCCTGCTCAGGGCAGCAGGAGAGCGGACACGGTTCAGCCGACTCACACCCAAGATCGCCTCCGCGGCGTGAAGGTCGTGGGCAGTATGATCATCCACTCAACCGTGACAATCATTGTCGGGGACCCACGCCTCCTCTGAGGAGTGCTGCGTATGTGCCCCAGGGAACGATGACAGGCGACTTCACAGTGGTGAGCGCAGGATTTCAGTCGACCCAAGGGAACAGGGCTTCGATGCGAGGTCTATCCTTGTTCAAGGCCTGGTCGACCAGAACAGAGCACACAGAGAAGACCCTGGCAGAGACCGTCCAAGTGGCAGCCGAGTGCATGTTTCTAGTCCCGAGTGTTTCAGTAGAGCCATCAGGGCAGCAGTGATACCTCCCAACTTCAGGCTGGCGACCGAGGTCAGTAAGTTCACCGGTCAATCCAAGCCTGAAACTTGGCTTGAAGATTACCGAGTGGCTGTGCAGATTGGAGGCGGTAACGACGAGATAGTGATGAAGCATCTCCCTCTTATGTTGGAAGGGTTGGCCCGAGCATGGCTGACTCAGTTGACTCCAGGCAGTATTCACAATTGGGAAGAGCTATCTCGAGTGTTCGTGACCAGCAGGATTGCCCGAGTTGCAGCATTGTGTGCAAAAGCCGAATGAGACTTTGAGGGAGTTCATCCAGAGGTGGTCCACTTTGCATCACACCGTCGAGAATGTTTCAGGGCATCAAGCTGTATGTGCTTTCAAGGAAGGCATCAAATACAGGGAGTTGGTCTTGAAATTCAATCGAACTGGGGATATGACTCTGACTCGAATAATGGAGATAGCCACCCGGTACGCTAACAGAGAGGAAGAGGATCAACTCCGTAGCGGGAAGAGCAAACCAGTTGGTCAAGAGGCCGGTGGAGGTAACTCCAGTCGGAAACAAAAGCGAAAGGCCGAGCCAGCGGCACCTGGAGAGATTGCGGCAGTGAATCAAGGAGAGTTTATGGGAAAACCTAAGGGGCCCTGGCTCCCTAAGAAGGTGAAGGATAAAGAAGGGAATGATGTGCTAGATTTGTGTGCCACATCCACACGAAGAAGGATGAGGAAGGTAATCTCATTTGTGTGCCACATCCACAGTGTCGACTCCTAATCCAGCAGTTCCGAGAGAAGCAACCCAATGAGAAGGAGAAGGAGTCATACCAAGGTGAAGATGAAGAGGAGGACGATGGTTATCCCAAAGTCAATTCCACTCTGATGATATTTGCTGACATTGAAAGCAAGATTCGATTGAAGGTCATCAACAGGGAGGTGAATATGGTCGCCCCTACGGCAACGACCACCTACCTGAGATGGTATCAGACATCCATTATGTTCGACCAGTCTGACCACCTTGCTCGTGTGGCCACCCCTGGGAGGCAAGCACTGGTGGTCGACCTTGTGGTTGGAGGCACTCGACTGACAAAAGTACTGATGGACGGTGGCAGTGGTCTGAACATCCTCTACGCTGAGACCCTGAAGGGGATGGGCATTCCAATGTCCACGCTTAGCAAGAGCAATATGAGTTTTCATGGCGTGATCCCTGGAAAGAAGGCCGAGTCACTCGGCCAGATCGCCCTTGACGTGGTTTTCAGTGACTCCAAACATTACCGAAAGGAGAAGTTGACATTTGAGGTCGTAGATTTCCAGAGTGCCTATCATGCCATTTTGGGTAGGCCGGCATATGCACGTTTTATGGCTCGACCATGTTATGTGTACCTCAAACTGAAGATGCCTGGCCCCAAAGGTGTGATCACAGTTACTGGCAATTGGCAGAAGGCTGAGGAATGTTTCCATAAAGGTTCGAAAATCGCAGATGCGCAGATGGCGGCAGTCGAGTTCCAAGAATATCAGAAGAATGTAGATCCGAGTGAATTGCTTCGAGCCAAGAAGCCTTCCACAGATTCCGCATTCCAGTCGACTGGTGAGATGAAGCCAGTTCATATTCACCCGACGGATCCCAATAGTCCACTAACTCATATATCAATGACACTCAACATCAAATAGGAAGAAGCGCTCGTTCAGTTCCTCCGTGAGAACTGGGACATCTTTGCATGGAAACTTTCTGACATGCCAGGTGTGCCCAGGGGACTGGCCGAGCACCGTTTGCGTGTCGACCCCAAAGTAAAACCCTTCAAAGAGCACCATCGGCGGTCCGCCGTGAAGAAGAGGAAAGCAATTGGCGAAGAAGTGGCTCGACTGTTGGCAGCAGAGTTCATCCATGAAATCTACCGCTCCGAGTGGTTAGCCAATGTAGTCATGGTTCCTAAGAAGGATGATTCACTTCGTATGTGCATTGATTTCAAGCATATCAATCGGGCCTGCCCGAAAGATCACTTCCCTCTCCCTCGCATCGATCAGATTGTTGACTCGGCTGCGGGGTGTGAGTGCTTGTTTTTCTTAGATGCGTATTCTAGATACCATCAGATCCGACTGTATGGTCCCGATGAAATAAAAATAGCCTTCATCACCCATTTGGGTGCTTTTTCTATGTCACCATGCCTTTTGGTTTGAAAAATGTCGGAGCCACATTCATGAGAATGATCCAGAAGTGCCTGCTCACTCAAATCAGTCGGAATGTGGAAGCGTACATGGATGACATTGTGGTCAAGTCTCGCAAAGGTTCCGACCTATTGACTGACCTTGCAGAAAGCTTTGCCAACCTGAGGAGGTATGATATCAAGCTTAATCCGTCAAAATGTATGTTTGGGGTTCCAGGAGGAAAGTTACTCGGTTTTTTCATTTCCGAACGAGGGATTGACACCAATCCAGAAAAAGTTGATACCATCCTCCGAATGAAACGCCCCGCGTGAGTGCATGGCATTCATAAGCTGACTGGTTGTCTGGCCGCCCTGAGTCGATTCATTTCTCGTCTTGGTGAAAAGGCCTTGCCTCTTTACCGACTGATAAAGAAGTCTAATAAGTTCGAGTGGACTGATGAAGCTGATGCAGCGTTTGCGGAGATCAAAACCCTGCTTTCCACCCAGCCGGTGCTTGCTGCACCAATCAGCAAAGAGCATTTACTGCTTTACATTGCAGCCACTCGACAAGTTTTCAGCACAGTACTCACGGTCGAGCGAGAAGAGGAAGGAAAAGCTTACAAGGTTCAACGCCCAGTCTATTATCTCTCTGAAGTTTTGACTCCATATAAGCAACGATACCCACATTATTAGAAGCTTGTCTATGGAATATACATGACCATGAATAAAGTTGCGCATTATTTCTCTGACCACTCCATTACAGTCGTCAGCAATGCGCCACTATCCGAAATTCTAAATAACAGAGACGCAACTGGTCGAGTGGCAAAATGGGCGATTGAACTCCTTCCACTAGATATCAAGTTCGAGGCAAAGAAGGCCATCAATGTCAGGACCCCGACTCAATGCCACATCGATCTAGCATGTAACACCTCATATCACTTTGCGGCCTCACGCACGGTATTCCCACGGGTGTCGCCTTACCTTTGCTTGGGACCGTTTGCGCCTTTTGGCACACGTATATGACAGTGTCGCTAGCATCCATATGATAAGGAGCCCGGGCTGACATGGCTAGTCATAAACCCAGAGTGGCACAGACTTACAGGGACAGGCATCCATGACCCAGCATCGAACGTGTCGGTCATCAGCGAGTGAATCCAGGCTGTAGCACTGGGCTAGCAGGACTCCGGTGAACCGGGCTGTAGCGGGCTAACAGGACTCTGATATTCATCGCGTGACATTTCGCCGAAGGGACAGACACAGGAACGAAGAAGGACACATGTCGGCCAGCCTAAGTGTTCCGGAGCAGTAGCAAGCTACCATGGCTCGGTGGAAACACTAGGAGACATTTCCCGGTAAGAGAGGCTACTAAAGATGAACAACTAGATAGTCAGATCCCACACATACCAAGCATTTCAATAACATACACACAATATGCTCGATATGTGCAAACACAACATGGCATCACATCATGACTCTACGACTCAAGTATTTATTCAGTAGGCTCTGAGGAGCGAGATATTACAAACATGGGTCTCATGACCCAACAATCAGAGCATACAAATCAAAGCACAAGCGGAAGCTATCATGTCTGGGTACAGACATCTATAACTGAAAAAGGCTGAGAAGCCTGACTATCTACCAGATCCTGCCGGGGCACAAGATCATAGCTGAGGTAACAAGCTAAACGTCGAAGTCCACACGAAACTACTAGTGAGACCGAAGTCTCTCTGCAAAAACATAAAATAGGCAAACGTGAGTACAAATGTACCCAGCAAGACTTACATCAGAACTAACTACATATGCATCATTATCAGCAAAGGGATGGTGGGGTTTAACTGCAGCAAGCCAGCTTTGACTCGGTGGCTATCCTAAACCACGACTGCAAGTGACTCTTTTGAGGTGGCGCACACGAGTCCACATATTCACCATATCAATACACCACTATGGATCCGCTCCCGTCTCCCTATGAGAACGCCATCCATAGCACTCACGCTTATCTTGTGTATTTTAGAGTATCCACTTTCACTTGTCTATGAACTGATATAAGCAACCCAGAAGTCCTTTACCGCGGACACGGCTATTCGAATAGATGATGTTAACCCTGCAGGGGTGTACTTCTTCATACATGTTTCCACCACTTAGCGTCTGCACACGACATGTGCTCGGCAGACTTCAAGCGAAAACCGACGTGGGTGTAGACCACGACCTACCTAAACACTCAAGTCTCTAGTCCAGGTTTATCGCCTATTCGGGTTCCATCCATGAGGAGATCCGGCCGGAGTTTCGCTCACAGCCCCAAACGATGTGAACAGGGTTCCGTGACACCAAACGGGCGCCCGGTATACCCGGCCACGTGCCTACCGCATCACAGCCCACCCCTACGGTCAGCGCTGTCCACGGCCTCCAGCATACTACAAACACCAGAAACTACTTGCAACTCCTGGACAGAGGACAAGGGTGAATAAGAAGTCGAGCGGGGTCATATTTCAGGGCCCAATGTATGGTAGTAGCTGAATCATGGATCACAAACACAGAACTCAGTTCCTGAGGACGGCTGCAATGAGACAACCCACCATGTACTCCTACATGGCCTCTCACCGTTACCTTTACCAAATCGTGTTCACACACTTAGCTCACACACAGTAGGACATGTTCACACACCTCTGATTCATCCCCGATGAATCAGACCTGACTCAAGTCTAAGCAGTAGCAGGCATGACAAACAAACATGAATGAGTAGGCACAACAGGGCTCAAACAACTCCTACTCATGCTAGTGGGTTTCATCTATTTACTGTGGCAATGACAGGTCATGCAAAGGATAAACGGGTTCAGCTACCGCAGCAAGTAACAGATGAATCGGTGTTGTCCTAATGCAATAAAAGAGAGCAGGAGCGAGAGAGTGGGATTGTATCGGAATGAACAAGGGGGTTTTGCTTGCCTGGCACTTCTGAAGATAATATAGCTCTTCATCGGTGTCATCGATCACATCGCCGGTACAACGTCTATCGAGGGGGGGAACAACACCGGCAAACACAGAAGAAACACGATCAATGCAATGCACAATATGATGCATGCTATGATATGGCAACATGAATGTGTTTTGAGCTAATGCAACTAGCAACAGATTAAATGAAGTTGGTTTGAATACAAGATTCAGATTCAAACTCCATATGTGATTATTCAAATGCCATTTAATTGATTTGTGCTAAACAGCAGCTATAAGTTGTTCTAACATGCATGAAAATGGTACAGATGGATTCCTTGAATTTTTCTGATAATTTTTCATATATAAATTATTTAATTTGGAGTTACGGTTAATTTTCTATGATTTATTGAAGTTTAGGGCATTTTCTGAAATTTCCTGAATAATAATAAATCCAGAAATGAATTATGGCGTCAGCACCACGTCACTGTGACGTCAGCAGGGTCAACTGGGCTGGCTCGGGTCAAACCTGACGTGTGGGGTCCACACGTCAGTGACACAGGTTAGTTAACTGGGTTGATTAGGGTTAAACTAATACTAACGAAAATGTCAGCAGGGCTGGGCCCACATGTCAGTGGCTTAAATAATTAACTAACTTACTTAGTGTTAACTAATCTAACAGCTAAATTAATTAACAGGGGCTGGCCCCACCTGTCATCGACCCAGGGGGGGTTCTGCCGTGGTCAAGTGGGTCAACCCCACCGGCGTCTCGACGCCAGCGAGGTCCGGGACGGTGGCGACCGTCGGAAACACGCTACAGGGCACGGACGAGGCCGTGCTTGGGCTCGTTGGAGAGCCCTTGCTCCCGCACGTCGAGCGGTGCGGTTGCTAGGTCGTGGGGAGGCCGGAGCTGACGACGGCGAGCTCCAAGGCGGCGGCCGGAGTTCGGGTGAGCTCGGAGTCGGCGTTAGGAAGCACAGCAGAGGGTGCGGATGGGTGCTATGGCCTCCTGGGGGTGCACTGAGCACGGCTGCGTGCTCGGTTGCAGCTCTAGGCAACCGTGGCTACGGCGGCGACAAGGCCGGCGGCGAAGAGCTCTCGGCTCCGACGGTTGTCGGTGTTAGAGGAAGAAAACGAGTCAGGGGAGAGGGGGAAACGACGGAGGAGCTCAGTGGATCCCGTAGAGGTGGACGGCGGGCTCGGGGAAGGCCGAACGGCGACGAATTTGACGACGGCGATCCTCGGTGGCCGAGGAGGGGAACGGCGAGGCTGGCGGCATCCAGGGGCTCTTCTGGTCGCGTGAGACGACGGGGAGGACGAGGGAGGACTGGCGGAGCTCGGGAGCGCAACGGCAAGGCGGGGCAGTGGCTGTGGCCATGGCAGCAGCGAGCGGCGGCGGTAAGCGTGCTCGGTGGCGAGAGAGAGGGGTCCAGGGGAGAGGATGAGGACGCGGGAGAGTGAGGGAGTTCCAGGGGGGTGGCGTGGCACTGCGGGAGACGTCCCGGGGGAGGAGGAGGCAGCCAGGCAGGGAGGAGCTGGCCTCCTCGGCCGCGCGCGTGCGAGCACGCAGCTGCTCCCACTGGCAAGAGGAAGACGATAGGAGGGGAAGTGGAGATGGGCTGGACCGTGCTGCTGGGCCAGGTGGGCTACCAGGTGAGCGCCAGGTAACTTCCTTCTCTCTCTCTCTTTTATATCTATTTCAGTTCTGTTTTCTTTTATTTAATCTGTTTTGCCACTGTTTTGAATTTAAAAATAATTCAAACAATGCCAAAAACTCCTCTGAAAATATTTATGCTGCTTAATGGACTTTTCCAAAAGCACATAAAATGTTTCAGGGTATTTGGAAATATATTCTATACAAGTTATGAATATAGTTCCAAATGCAAATAAAGTAATGATTTAAATTCAGTGCTCAAAATATTCCTCAAAAATGTTCATTATTTTTGGTTTGGTGCAAAACCCTTGCCAAAATATAACCAACATTATTTAAGGCCATTTTGAAAACATTGAATGCATTTTCCAGGGTTCTTTGCCCCTCTTTTATTTAAGTTTTTGAGGCTTCCAAAATTCCTTAGTTCAAGTTTCAGAAATTTAAATATGATGCCTGGATGAAGATGCAACTATTTACAAACAATATTCTAGGGCTGTGACAATCAAGTCCCAAGCAATTGTAGATTTCCTTGCCGAGTGGATTGAACAGCAATTGCCGACTCAAGTTCACTCGGATCATTGGACTATGTTCTTTGATGGCTCCAAGATGCTGAATGGTTCAAGCATTGGAGTAGTTTTGGTATCCCCCCGCGGAGACAGGCTTAGTTATGTTCTCTAGATTCATTTTGATTCCTCCAATAATGAAGCCGAATATGAAGCACTTCTATACGGGTTGCGTGTGGCCATTTCACTTGGCGTTCGTCGCCTTATGGTCTACGGCGACTCAGATTTGGTGGTTAACCAAGTGATGAAGGAATGGGATGTCAGGAGCCCAGCCATGACTGGTTATTGCAATGAAGTGAGAAAGCTGGAGAAGAGGTTTAAAGGTTTGGAGCTCCACCATATACCCCGACTGAAAAGTAAAGCTCCAGATGAGTTGGCCAAGATAGGTTCAAAGAGAGAGGCCATTCCCCGAAACGTGTTTCTGGAACATATTCATTCACCTTCAGTTCAGCAAGATCCTTTCACCGAAGAGTCACCGCAGCCCAAGAGTGCCACAGATCATACTGAAGTTGAAATCCTAGCCGTGGTCGACTTAGTCATGGAGTTTTTGGTCATCACTCCCGACTGGACAGTGCCATACGTTTCTTACATTCTTAGAAAGGAACTACCAGAGGATGAAGAAGAGGCTCGACAGATCGTCCAACGGTCTAAAGCCTTTACGGTTATAAAAGGATAGTTGTTCAGAGAAAGTGCAACTGGGGCCTGCCAGAAGTGCATCACGCCAGAAGAAGGCCGAATGATCCTCAACGATATTCACTCGGGGAGCTGTGGTCACCATGCGTCCTCTCGGACCATCGTAGCAAAAGCATACTGAGCCGGGTTTTACTGGCCGCACGCTAACGAGATGGCAAAGGAAATAGTGGACAAGTGTGAAAGTTGTCAGTTTTATTCCAACATGTCCCACAAACCTGCATCAGCTCTGAAGACTATTCCACTCGTCTGGCTTTTCGTCGTTTGGGCACCAGACATGGTTGGACCTCTAAGGACAGGCAGGAGTGGATTTACTCATGTGCTGGTAGCAGTCGACAAGTTCACCAAATGGATCGAAGCCAAGCCCATCAAAAGCCTTAAAGCAAGCACAACCATGAGTTTCATCAGAGAGCTTATATTCAGGTATGGCGTCCCACACAGCATCATCACAGTTAACGGCTCAAACTTCGATTCTGAAGAGTTCAAAGCCTTTTGTGCCTCCCAAGGCACGAGGGTCGATTACGCTTTGGTCGCCCATCCCCAGTCGAATGGGCAGGCCGAGCGAGTGAATGGATTGATTATCAAAGGGCTGAAGCCTCGGTTAATGCACGACCTCAAGCATGCGACAGGGGCTTGGGTCGACGAGCTCCCATCGGTGCTTTGGGGGTTGAGGACAACTCCCAATCGGTCGTCTGGACGGACTCCATTCTTTTTAGTCTTCGGAGCCGAAGCCGTTTTGCCAAGCGATTTGCTCCACAATGCTCCCCATGTCAAACTCTTCTCAGAAGAAGAAGCATAGCAAGCTCGACAAGATGCAGTCGACCTCCTGGAGGATAAAAGAGAGATGGCCTTGATCCGGTCGACCATTTATCAGCAAGACTTACGTCGATTCCATGCCAAGAACGTAAGGGGTAGTGCATTCCAGGAAGGGGACTCGATCCTCCGAGTGGATCAACAGAAGCCACACAAGCTCACCCCCGCTTGGGAAGGCCATTTTGTCATCACCAAGGTGCTCTACAACGGAGCATATCGTCTCTTCAACGTCGAACACAATAAAGATGAGCCACGCGCCTGGAATGCGGATCTGCTCCACCCTTTTTATTCTTAGATATTTAGACTGATCAGATGTAATAAGAAATACCTTTTAGTTTGACTCAAAAGACATAATTTACTTTTTCTGAATGATCATTGTTTATTTCTTTTGTGCACAATACCATAGCCGGGAATCTACTTCGCCTAAGACGAAGTGATAAAAATCCTACCGAGTGATGAGTCTGCCTCTCACTCGGGGGCTTAGCTGTAGCCCAGTGCTCACCTAAGTGATAAAAATCCTACCGAGTGATGAGTCTGCCTCTCACTCGGGGGCTTAGCTGCAGCCCAGTGCTCGCCTAAGTGATAAAAATCCTACCGAGTGATGGGTCTGCCTCTCACTCGGGGGCTTAGCTGCAGCCCAGTGCTCGCCTAAGTGATAAAAATCCTACCGAGTGATGAGTCTTCCTCTCACTCGGGGGTTTAGCTACAGCCCAGTGCTCGCCTAAGTGATAAAAATCCTACCAAGTGATGGGTCTGCCTCTCACTCGGGGGCTTAGCTACAGCCCAGTGCTTGCCTAAGTGATAAAAATCCTACCGAGTGATGAGTCTGCCTCTCACTCGGGGGCTTAGCTATAGCCGAGTGCTTGCCTAAGTGATAAAAATCCTACCGAGTAATGAGTCTGCCTCTCACTCGGGGGCTTAGCTACAGCCCAGTGCTCGCCTAAGTGATAAATATCCTAGCGAGTGGTGAGCAAACCTCCCGCTCGGAGACTTAGCTGCAGTCCCGTACTCGACTAAGTTTGAAAAATCCTACCGAGTGGTGAGCAGACCTCTCACTCGGAGGCTTAGCTGCAGTCTCGTACTCGCCTAAGTTTGAAAAAATCCTACCGAGTGGAGAGCAATCCTCCCACTCGAGGGCTTAGCTGCAGTCTCGTACTCGCCTAAGTTTGAAAAAAAATCCTACCAAGTGGAGGGAAATCCTACCACTCGGAGGCTTAGCTGCAGTCCCGTACTCGCCTAAGTTTGAAAAAATCCTACCGAGTGAAGAGCAATCCTCCCACTTGGAGACTTAGCTGCAGCCTAGTGCTCGCCTAAGTTTTGAAAAACCTTACCGGGTGTATGACAGGAACGTCAAGACCATTGTTGAGTGCCTTGCTGATGAGCTAATCAATGCTACTCAAGGATCACTGAGGGAGTCCCGGACTAGGGGGTGTCCGGACAGCCGAAGTATCATCATCGGCCGGACTCCAAGACTATGAAGACACAAGATTGAAGACTTCGTCCCGTGATTGAACTATCATGATCCACCGCCCTAAAAACTATACCCATTACCTGGCCGTTCGCGGTCTGGGGGCTTGACATGGTTGGACCCCTTAAAGGGGGAACCCACAAGCACAAATACTTATTGGTCATGGTGGACAAATTCACCAAATGGATAGAGGCCAAGCCGGTTAAAACGGCAGAATCCGAACCTATGATAGACTTCATATCCGGGGTAGTACACTGTTTTGGCGTCCCCCACAGCATCATCACTGATAACGGCACGAATTTCACGGCCGACGAGGTTAAACTCTGGTGCAAAAACATGGGTATCAAGCTCGACTACGCTTCAGTCTATCACCCCCAAACTAACGGTTAAGTTGAGCGAGCAAATGGTCTAATCATGAGCGGCATCAAACCCATACTAGTGCGGTCCATCAAGGAATCTAACACGCACTGGGTAGAGGAGCTCAACTCCGTACTCTGGGGGCTACGGACCACGCCAAACCACACTACCGGATTCACACCCTTTTTTATGGTGTACGGCGCAGAGGCAGTTCTGCCCTGCGATATAATTCATGACTCACCTCGCGTGCGCTTGTACGAAGAAAGAGAAGCCGAGTTGGATCGGCAGGACAGTTTGGACGCCTTAGAGGAGGAGCGGGACGTGGCAAAAGCTCGTTCCGCATTCTATCAGCAGCAGGCTTGAAGATATCAAAGCAGGGAAGTACCGGCCAAAACTTACAATGTTGGCGAACTTGTTCTACGCCTGCCGGACAAGAAAAAGTACAAACTTAAGCCCAAGTGGGAAGGCCCCTTCATCATCGACTAAGTCCTGACCGGCGGAGCATACTGTCTACGTAACGCATCTGACTCGAGCCAAACTGAGGGAGTC
The DNA here is from genome assembly GCF_018294505.1 of Triticum aestivum. Lineage (NCBI taxonomy): Eukaryota > Viridiplantae > Streptophyta > Magnoliopsida > Poales > Poaceae > Triticum > Triticum aestivum. The sequence continues at coordinate 96,992,889 of NC_057810.1, forward strand.
CTGGACTAGGGGGTGTCCGGACAACCGGAGTATCATCGTCAGCCGGACTCCAAGACTATGAAGATACAAGATTGAAGACTTCGTCCCGTGTCCGGATGGGACTTTCCTTGGCGTGGAAGGCAAGCTTGGCGATATGGATATGTAGATCTCCTACCATTGTAACCGACTCTGTGTAACCCTAGCCCTCTCCGGTGTCTATATAAACTGGAGGGTTTTAGTCCGTAGGACGAACAACCATTACAACAATCATAATATAGGCTAGCTTCTAGGGTTTAGCCTCCTTGATCTTGTGGTAGATCCACTCTTGTAACACACATCATCAATATTAATCAAGTAGGACGTAGGGTTTTATCTCCATCAAGAGGGCCTGAACTTGGGTAAAACATCGTGTCCCTCGTCTCCTGTTACCATTTGCCTAGACGCACAGTTCGGGACCCCCTACCCGAGATCCGCCGGTTTTGACACCGACATTGGTGCGTTCATTGAGAGTTCCTCTTCGTCGTCACTGATAGGCTTGATGGCTTCTTCAATCAACAACCACGCCGTCCAGGGTGAGACTTTTCTCCCCGGACAGATCTTCGTGTTCGGCGGCTTCGCACTGCGGGCCAATTCACTTGGCCATCTGGAGCAGATCGAAAGCTACGCCCCTGGCCATCAGGTCAGGTTTGGAAGCCTAAACTTCACGGCTGACATCCGCGGGGACTTGATCTTCGATGGAGTCCAGCCACAGCCGAGCGCGCCGCACTGTCACGATGGGCATGATCTAGCTCTACCGTCGGACAGTACCCTGGAGGCCGCACACAAGTCCGCTCCGACCCATAGTTCGGAGCCGACCGTGCAGATCGAGGACGGGTGGCTGGACACCGCCTCGGGAGCTGCAACTTCCATGGCGATGGAGCCGAATACTGACCTTGTCCCTTATGAAGCTCGTGACTCCGAGGCGCCGGACTCCTTTCCGGACTCCGAACCTCCTGCGCCCCCGCCAATCGAATCCGATTGGGCGCCGATCATGGAGTTCACCGCCGCGGACATCTTTCAGCACTCACCCTTTGGCGACATCCTAAATTCGCTAAAACATCTCTCGTTATCAGGAGAACCCTGGCCGGACTGCGGTCAGGATGGCTGGGATGCGGACAACGAAGAAATTCAAAGCCCACCCACCACCCACTTTGTAGCCACTTTCGATGATCTAACCGACATGCTAGTCTTTGACTCCGAAGACATCGACGGTATGGACGACGATGCTGGAGAAGATCAAGAACCAGCGCTTACAGGGCACTGGAAGACCACCTCATCATACGACATATACATGGTGGATACCCCAAAGGATGGGGATGGCGAAGAAGCAGCGGAGGCAAATTCTTCTAAGAAATAGCCCAAGCGCCAACGTCAGCGGCGCCGCTCTAAATCCCGCCACAGTAAGAATGGAGAGTCCGGCACCGGAGATAATAACACCCCAGAGAGTGCCGAAGACAACCCCTCCAGCAAGATTCAGCACAGGAGGACGGAGTAGCAAGCCCTCAGGAGAGAGCGGCAGACGAGGAGGACAAAAATTACATGCCTCCCTCCGAAGACGAGGCAAGCCTCAATGACGACGAATTCGTCGTGCCCGAGGATCCCGTCGGACAAGAGCGTTTTAAACGCAGGCTAATGGCCACGGCGAACAGCCTAAAGAAAAAGCAGCAACAGCTTCAAGCTGATCAAGACCTGCTGGCCGACAGATGGACCGAGGTCCTCGCGGCCGAAGAGTATGAACTCGAACGCCCCTCCAAAAGCTACCCAAAACGCAAGTTGCTCCCCCGACTAGAGGAGGAAGCGTACAAACCTTCATCACCAGCGCACAATACGGCAGACCGACCACCCCGTGGTCGCGACAGAGAGGCATCTAGGCCCTCCATCAGAACCGTACCCCGGCACCGCTCGAAAAGTACGAAGCCACGGGGGAATGCGCCGGACTTGCGGGATATATTGGAGGACAAGGCAAGACAATCCAGATCTATCTACGGATCACGTGGGCGCCCCACGACCCACGACGACTACCGTCGCGCCGGATACAGCAACTCCGGCCGGGCCGAACACAGCAGACAACGCTCTCTTGAGCTACGTCGTGATATTGCTCAATATAGAGGCGCCGCACACCCACTATGCTTCACAGACGAAGTAATGGATCATCAAATCCCTGAAGGGTTTAAACCCGTGAACATTGAATCTTATGATGGCACAACAGACCCCGCGGTTTGGATCGAAGATTATCTCCTTCACATCCATATGGCCCGCGGCGACGATCTCCACGCCATCAAGTACCTCCCACTCAAGCTTAAAGGACCAGCTCGGCATTGGCTTAACAGCTTGCCAGCAGAGTCAATTGGGTGTTGGGAGGACCTGGAAGCCGCATTCCTCGACAACTTCCAAGGCACATATGTGCGACCACCAGACGCCGATGACCTAAGCCACATAATTCAGCAGCCAGATGAATCGGCCAGACAATTCTGGACACGGTTCTTAACAAAGAAAAATCAAATCGTCGACTGTCCGGATGCAGAGGCCCTTGCAGCCTTCAAACATAACATCCGCGACGAGTGGCTGGCCCGGCACCTAGGACAGGAAAAGCCGAAATCCATGGCAGCCCTCACATCACTCATGACCCGCTTCTGTGCGGGAGAGGACAGCTGGCTAGCTCGCAGCAACAACCTCAGCAAAAATGCTGGCAGTCCGGATACTAAGGACCACAATGGCAGGTCGCGTCGAAACAAAAATAAACGCCGCGTTAACGGCGATAACAATGAAGATACGGCAGTCAACGCCGGATTCAGAGGCTCTAAACCCGGTCAGCGGAAGAAGCCATTCAAAAGAACCACTCCGGGTCCGTCCAATTGGACCGAATACTCGACGCTCTTGCCAGATACATGGCACCCCCGAAAAGCCAGCTAACCACACCAACAGAGATTGTTGGGTATTCAAGCAGGCAGGCAAGTTAATTGCCGAAAACAATGACAAGGGGCTGCATAGCGACGACGAGGAGGAGACCCGGCCGCCGAACAATAGAGGACAGAAGGGTTTCCCCCCACAAGTGCGGACGGTAAATATGATATACGCAACCCACATACCCAAGAGGGAGCGGAAGCGTGCACTTCGGGACATATATGCGATGGAGCCAGTCGCCCCGAAGTTCAATCCATGGTCCTCTTGCCCGATCACTTTTGATCGAAGGGACCACCCCACCAGTATCCGCCATGGCGGATTCGCCGCATTGGTTTTAGACCCAATCGTCGATGGATTTCACCTCACTAGAGTCCTCATGGACGGCGGCAGCAGCCTGAACCTGCTTTATCAGGATACAGTGCGCAAGATGGGCATAGACCCCTCAAGGATTAAACCTACAAAGACGACCTTCAAAGGCGTCATACCAGGTGTCGAGGCCAATTGTACAGGCTCAGTCACACTGGAAGTGGTCTTCGGATCCCCGGATAATTTCCGAAGCGAGGAGTTAATCTTCGACATAGTCCCGTTCCGCAGCGGCTATCACGCCCTGCTCGGACGAACCGCGTTTGCAAAGTTCAACGCGGTGCCGCATTATGCATACCTCAAGCTCAAGATGCCAGGCCCTCGTGGAGTCATCACGGTCAACGGAAACACTAAACGCTCCCTCCGAACGGAGGAACACACAGCGGCTCTCGCGGCAGAAGTTCAGAACAGCCTCTTAAGGCAACTTTCGAGTCCGGCCGCTAAAAGACCGGACGGGATTAAACGCGCTCGGAGTAACATACACCAAGACCACCTGGCGCGTTCCGAGCATGCGTAGCAATGCGGCCCCAACCCCAGCCCTTACATGATTATAAGACAAGCTCCCCGCGTACATTATTACGCTCTGGAGATACCTTGGGCATAGGGGGAGGGACACGACCACGACAGGCCCAGAGTGCGGCTCAACCACACCAGGGGCTCCTAAGTGTGTCGATCTTTTTTTCTTTTTATTCTTATTTTATCCACAGGACTCCGTTTACAAGAGGCCCTGTCCGGCAGTAGATCTGCCAAACCCACGATGCAACAGCCAGGGAGGAACCAGGGCTACGACGAATACTGAGGTGGTCTCCATTACGAGCATTAAATCTGTTTATTACACCATTCCATAGCCTATCCCTGGAGGGGGACATGTCTAATAGTCCAAACCCTTGCTTACCGCACTATTTGTATCGTTCTGCACTCACAGCAGAACTCCTCGAATAAACAATGCATCATTTTTCGCTTATAATTGCATTCCCTTTATTTATATATGTATGTTCACTTATGACATCTTGCATCCATACAATTCAGTACGGCAGAATACACCAGGGGCTTATGTTCCCCGCATTATGGTGTGAAATCCGAACACTTTCACAAGTGCGGCACCCCGAACTTATAGCACTATATGCATCGGCTCCGAATCATGTCTTGGGTCAATAGTTGGGTTTGCCCGGCTCCCATGTTTTGGTACCTTACGTTCCGTTCCGTCGGCTAAGGTAGCACTGGGAGAACCACTGCGATTGCGCCCCAGTTGAGCTGGGTTAACGCCTCAGTGGAGAAAGCTAAAACTGACCGTCATGATAAGGCGAGAGCTGGTCGCTGTTCGAGAGGTCTTTTCGAGTCCTTAAAGACTTACGCCGCTTAGAGCGAGGAACCGGCTATGTCCGGCCAAGGCGTGGATAGCGCCCCGAATTCGGTCTTCCGAACACTAGGGGCTTCGCCGAAATTTAAAATTATAGAATTCTATGGCTAAGTGAGAGTGTTCAAGCATTATAAGTCCGGTTGCCTTGTTCGTTGTGTTGAGCGCCTCCCTAGATGGACCCAAAAATGGGAACAAGAGCGCTCAAGTTTATCCCGAACACCCCAGCACTCGTGGCATGGGGGCTGAAGCCGACGACTTGCCATCTCTCAGATTTGATAAACGGCCGCACAGAAGGTAATATTTTAAATCAAACAAGCGTTGCTTAGCGCATATGAACAAAGTTTTCAGCGCACAGGATAACACATTGCGAGTCTACTCAAAAATTACATCTCTGGGGCACTCATCCGCAATCTTGCGGGCACCCTTCAGGACAGTCTTATAGTACATTTCGGGCGTACGATACTCCTTGCCCGCCGGCGGCGCGTCCGTCAGAAGCCTCTCAGCATCCAGCCTGCCCCAGTGCACCTTTGCGCGGGCAAGGGCCCGACGGGCACCTTCAATGCAGGCGGAGCGCTTGATGACCTCCACCCAAGGGCACGCATCCACCAGCCGCCGCACGAGGCCAAAGTAGCTCCCAGGCATGGCCCCTCCAGGCCACAGCCGGACTATAAGGCCCTTCATGGCCTGCTCGGCTACCTTGTGGAGCTCGACCAGCTGCTTCAGCTGGTCGCTAGGGGGCACCGGATGTCCGGCCTCAGCATACTGAGACCAGAAGACCTTCTCCGTTGAGCTCCCCTCCTCGGCCCGGTAGAATGCGGCGGCATCGGACACACTGCGAGGCAGATCTGCAAACGCCCCTGGAGAGCTCCGAATTCGGGTAAGTAACAGGTAATTTACATTCACATGCTTGCTTTGCATGAAAAATGCCTTACCCGCCGCTATCTTCTTCATCGCCTCAATCTCCTGGAGGGACTTATGGGCCTCGGCCTTGGCGGCTTTGGCACTTTCAAGAGCCGAGGCAAGCTCGGACTCTCGAGTCTTTGAGTCGCGCTCCAAACTCTCATGCTTTTCCATGAGAGCCTGGAGCTCTTGCCGCACCTCCGCCACCCGCGCCTCCTGCTTCTCTCGCTCCGCCCGTTCTGCGGCCGCATTGCGTTCGGCCGCGGACACGGCCTCCTTCAGGGTTGCCACCTTGTTCGTGGCCCCTGCAGTACCCACGTTATCCTTGTTATTTCTATTGCAACCAAAATCCTTTTCTGTAAGGTACAAATTTCAAAGTGGTGTTACTCACCTTCTTTGTCCTCGAGCTGCTTCTTGGCAAGGCCGAGCTCTCGCTCGGACCGCTCGAGGTCCTGCTTCAAAGCACCGACCTCCGCAGTCAGTGCGGCAGAGGTCAGCAGCGCAGCCTGCAAACCCATATTGACATAATTTTTAGCACTCCTGCGTATATCTTTTTTAGATCCTCAGTCCGGTTTTTCTTTCCGAACACCGAACCGAGCATCAGGGGCTACTGTCTATGCGGTATCACATTACATATTTTAAACTTCTTACCTCAAAGCCTGTTAGAAGGCTGCTGCAAGCTTCGGTCAGCCCGCTCTTGGCAAGCTGAACCTTCTGAATCACCGCACTCATAATAGTGCGGTGTTCTTCCTCGATGGAAGCGCCGTTGAGCGCCTCCAACAAGTTGTCCGGCGCCTCCGGTTGGACGGAGGCCGCCGGTGTCACGGTCTTGCCCTTCTTGCGAAGGGGCCGCCTGCCGGACTCCGGAACCACTGCGGGTTCCGGCACGGAGTCCGGCGCGAAGTCCGGGAGGTTGCCTTGTGGCACCTCCGGAGCCTCCCCCTCCTGGCGGGTCCCCTCCTGGGATCCCACCTCGACGTCCTCAGCATCGCGAGGGGTGGAGGCGGTCGGAATGGAATCTACATCCGACGGGGCCAAGGACCCGCTGGATGAAGCGGGAAGGTCCTCCTCGGCCGGGCTACAGATAGTATGCGGCATTAGAAGGACACTACGTGGCACAAAAAAGAAATTACAAATCACTCAGGAATCCGGATACTTACGATCTTGCCAGGGGCTTGGCCCTTGAGGGCCACTCCTCGTCGCCGTCGTTGGCGTTGGCGGAGCTGTCCGGAGGAAGGGTCCTTCCCCTCTTGGACCCTTCGGCTTCCCCCGTTGGGGAAGCCTTCCTCTTCCTCTCCCCCCCCTCCAGGGGAGAGCCTTCTTTCTCCTCCTCGCCTTCGGGGGAGGAGTCCGCCTCGGAGTCATCGGACACCTGAAAACGGGAACTCTTTCGAGTACCCGTGGCCTCCTTCTTGGCCTTCTTCTCCGACACCACATGCGGTGCCGGAACCAGCAGCCCCGCTAGACGGGCGTCTACTGGGTTTTCTGGCATGGGAGCCGGACAGATAATCTGCTCGGCCTTCTTCATCCAGTCCTATCAAAGGAAAGGGGAGATTAAATCCCGTGTAAGGTCAAACTATTAAAAATAAGTGTCCCATAAAGGGTAGAATCACTTACCTCGTCAGCTGGACGCTGCGAGCGAAATCCGCGATCTTCAGTGGCGGATGCGGGAGCTTCGGCGCCCTTGAAGAGCACCTTCCAGGCATCTTCGTACCTAGTGTCGAAGAGCCTGTTCAAGGTTTGGCGGATTGAACTCCCACAATTTAAATGCCCGTTCTTGGCACGGGAGAATCCGGCAGATGAGCATGACTTGGACCATGTTGACAAGCTTGAGCTTCTTGTTCACCAGCTTCTGGATACAGGCTTGGAGTCCGGTCAGCTCCTCCGAATCGCCCCAAGTCAGGCCACTCCCTTTCCAAGAGGTGAGCCGTGTGGGGATTCCAAATCTAAATTCGGGGGCCGCTACCCATTTAGGGTCACGCGGCTCAGTGATGTAGAACCACCCCGATTGCCATCCCTTGATGGTTTCCACGAAGGCGCCCTCGAGCCAGACGACATTGGGTATCTTACCCACCATGGCGCCTCCGCACTCTGCCTGATTCCCCTTTACTACCTTCGGCTTGACATTGAAGGTCTTGAGCCACAAGCCGAAGTGGGGCTGGAGGCAGAGGAAGGCCTCGCACACGACGATAAACGCCGAGATATTGAGGATGAAGTTCGGCGCCAAATCGTGGAAATCTAGGCCGTAGTAGAACATGAGCCCCCGGGCACAGGGATGAAGTGGAAAGCCCAGTCTGCAGAGGAAATGGGGAAGGAAGACCACCCTCTCATGGGGCCTGGGGGTGGGGATGAGCTGCCCCTTGTTGGGGAGACGGTGCGCGATGTCGCTGGACAGGTATCCGGCGCCGCGCAGCCTTTCGATGTGCCCCTCCGTGACGGAGGAGGCCATCCACTTGCCTCCCGCTCCGGACATGACTGCAGAAGGTTGAGACGAGATGTGCAGACTTGGGCGCTGGAGCTCGAGTGCGCGAAGACGGATAAGCAAAGGAGGATGAAGGCGTAGGTAAAAAGGTGGATCCTTATCCCCTTATATATGGGCGGACGAAGACTATGCGTCCCCACCGGCCTGGTAAAACTCGCTTATCCCCCAAGCGCCACCATCAATGGCGAGGTTGGGTTACCCACGTCCGTATTGATGGGAATCCCGGAATAAGGGGAACACGATCTCTGCTTCGACAAGACGTGCCAAGGAAACCGCTTCGCTAAACGCGCTGAGGTGGTACAATAAAAAACGATTCAAGTAAAGGCTTGGTAGTGGTGTGACGTCATGCCACAAAATACGTCAGCAGATTGAATTTGTGTACATATTATTCTCTCTACGGTGGAATGTGGAATTTATTTTGCAGAGCCGGACACTATCCTGGTGTTCACAAATCTTCTATGGATTATTCGGAGGAGGAACCCGCCTTGCAATGCCGAACAATATGCGCGCCGGACTCATCGTCATTGAAGCCTGGTTCAGGGGCTACTGAGGGAGTCCTGGACTAGGGGGTGTCCGGACAGCCGGACTATCATCGTCAGCCGGACTCCAAGACTATGAAGATACAAGATTGAAGACTTCGTCCCGTGTCCGGATGGGACTTTCCTTGGCGTGGAAGGCAAGCTTGGCGATACGGATATGTAGATCTCCTACCATTGTAACCGACTCTGTGTAACCCTAGCCCTCTCCGGTGTCTATATATGCCGGAGGGTTTTAGTCCGTAGGACGAACAACCATTACAACAATCATACCATAGGCTAGCTTCTAGGGTTTAGCCTCCTTGTTCTCATGGTAGATCCACTCTTGTAACACACATCATCAATATTAATCAAGCAGGATGTAGGGTTTTACCTCCATCAAGAGGGCTCGAACCTGGGTAAAACATCGTGTCCCTCGTCTCCTGTTACCATCCGCCTAGACGCACAGTTCGGGACCCCCTACCCGATATCCGCCAGTTTTGACACCGACACAAACCCATGGAACGCAGCCCGTCTCCGAAGATTTTACGCCTAACGCCGGACTCAGAGTTCGTCTCACTCCTTCGTCCCCCCTTTTTTAATTTTTCACTGCCTCTTGTCCCCCTCCTTCTTCCCACATTTTTTCAATACCTTTGATAGGCTGATTTGTGCATTGTTCGCACACACTTGATGTGCTCCTAGCACTCATTATACCTGGGGGCTTCTTTAACAGAAGTTTGTTTATACGGGCTTCATGCCCAACACATGTGTCATACTTCCGCATGTACCTTTTATTCACCATTATATGCATCGATATGACTTAAGTCTTGGCCAAGCTGGGTTGCCTGGCTCCTGTGCTTACCCCTACGTTCCCGATTGTTCGGCTAGGAGGTAAAGGGAGCACCTCTGCGATTGTTACTGCCGGGTCAGCCGGATGTGTACCTCAGACTGGGTGAAGCCAAAAGCTAGCGTTCTTAAGAGAATATTCGGTCGGTGACCTAAAAGATGATTTATTACTTACTTATTTATCTGCCCCCAGATGCTTTTTCTGCTATTTTCGCAGTCCGGACATGCACCTTAGGGCATGCCTCCCAGAGAAAGGAACCCCTAACGGAACTATTCTCCCTGGAAGATGTTTCTTACTAACCATGTAATATAACATTACTAGTTGGGCACTTGTCTGATAAAGCACTAATGACCCCTACGCCTGGTCTCCATGCATGCCCCGGTTTTTTCATAACCGAGAAGGTATTAGGACACATTCCGGACTCTAGGGTCCCGAGGTCAAAGCGAAAAGGTCGACAAAGACAAACGATCTACAATCCGGCTAGAAGGCATTTTACATGTCATTTTAAAATTACAACATCAAACTGACTAATTGTACCCCTCTTCAATCCCATCTAACAGGCTGTCTAATTTACAGTCCTGTTGGGAATATTTCGCGGCTAGCTCTACTTGGCCATACATCAAGCTCACAGGGATCTCCTTCCCATCAGGCCCCACAGGTCCGACCTCGGCCATGTGGTTTGGGTCAGCCTTCGGGTACCGCGTCTTCAACATAGCCCAGGCCTCACTGGCGCCTTGACGGCAGGTCGATATCTTCCACAGACGGAGACGTCGCCGTACTCCCTGAAGCTTCTCAGCAAGCCCTCCAAGGCCCTCGGGTAGGGATACGGAAGGCCATAAGGCCTGAACGACTCCACTCATCGCCTGCCGAACATGTTCGAACAGTTGCACCAGCTCGGGAAGTTGGTCACCCATTGAACCGGGCATTTCCTCGGCAGGGCGACCTGTGAGCACACCTAAAGACACATTTCTGTCAATCGACTTCCTCGCCGAATTCTTCTTTTCAAAGGAATTTGCTCAAGCACTTACTATAAATGCCGCGACGAAGCTGCTGATTCTCCTTCACGGAGCCAGACAGCTGGGCCCGAACATCTTTCAGCTCTTCTCCTAGCTGGGTGTGGGCATCTTGGAGCTTGTTCCTCTCCTGCCGCACCTTCATAAGCACCCTCTCGCCGGCCTTCAGCTGACGCAGTAGCTGTTGCTTGTCCGGATCTAGTCCGGCGCCCTCTGCAATATTATTGTCAGATTTACGCACACGCCGCACTTTATCAACTACTTATCTTTTCGAAGTACGTATTACCAGCGGGGGTCTCTGTGGCTCTCCCCGTGGCGGCCAGTGCGGCCTCAAGTTGGGCCTTGCACTCTTGAAGCTCCTGGGACAGGTGGGTATTCTTCTCTGTAAGACCCTGCATAATAAATGATCCTTAAATCAGTTCTTTTAACTATTTTAAGTCTCGGGGGCTACTGGCATATATACCTATTAAAATTACTTACCCGTATGTCCTTCGCATACTGCTCCGTGGATCTGGTTAAACCATCTTGAGCGGCACGGAGGTGCGCGTCTCCCGCATCAAAGGCATTCAACGCCTCCAGGGAGAAATACGCGTCACGAACAACTGTCCAGCGACGCCTGTGATTCATGGCGCTCTCCACCTCGGACGTTGTGGCGGACAGCCTGTCGGCATCCTCCATCGGAGGAACATCCGGCTCATGCCTTGTATTCGCCTCCCCTTCCGGACCACGCGTTGGAGCATGGCTGGCGGAGCATTAATATACCTCCTAGGGATCCTTCCCTTAAAAACAGCGGTGTGCCGTACCGTTGCGGTAACGTCTCGGTTCGCATCGCACTCCTCTTCCGCCTGCTGGACCGAACTGACCCTCGCTGGTCAGCCGCCGCGGGTTCGGCTTCCCGCCTTAAAGGCACCTCCTGCGATGCACCATCAGTATAGGATGGTCAGAATTGAGCATGGATCAAATGATGGTGTCAAGACCTCGGTCGTAGTCACCTGGGAAGCCGGAAACAAACCGGGGTAGTCAGCCGTAATGGCGACTAGAGCATTGTCCATGCTAAGTTGGTGGAACATCCCGTCTATCAACTCCACCTTTATATCCGGATCCTCTTCGGAGGCCGGATCAAGAGATCATTCCGGATCCTCGGGTTGTGGAGTTAGGCTTTGTATGCCCTCCATGTCCCGACGCAGCTCCTGCGTCGAAATCATAAAGTAAAATATTGACTTTGGAAGTATGGAGCGGGTACATAAATGCCCACTTACCCAGCTCCGAGGGTTATTCATGGAGAATCCATTTAATGGATTTGTGCGGAGGAAGTCCTCCTCCTCCCCCTTGTATAAGCCGGACAGGATCTTTACCAGATCGGCTGCCGAGCCCGGCCCTCTGCGGCCATGACGGGTGGCGTCATCTTCCCCGTTGAAATCCCACATAGGGTGGCCCCTATATTGGAGCGGCTGCACCCCTCGCATAATACACGTGGCCATGACTCCAATCGTGGTCAATCCAGAATGGGCCAGTAACCTAATCCGGCCCATCAGATAATGGACACTCCCATCATCCTCCTGTTGAGGGCTCCGCGGGCGCCAACTCAGGCGTTTCTTCAAGGGAGCATTGCTGAACTCTGGGAGGCCGATCCGAACTGGATCCGACAGAGGGGTGTCCTCCATGTAGAACCATTCCGAAGACCAGTCTTCGGACGCCTTCTTCGGGGTGCCGGATAGATATCCGGTCCCGGCGATGCGCCATATTTCGGCTCCGCCCACTTGATATATCGACCCCTCATGAGAACGGGGTATGAGGCAAAACAATCTCTTCCACAGCACAAAATGGGGCTCGATGCCCAAGAACAGCTCATAAAGAGCTACAAAGTCCGCGATGTGCAAAATGGAGGCAGGTGTGAGGTGGTGAAGCTGGAGTTCGTAGAACTCCAGGAGCCCCCAGAGAAACGGGTGTATGGGAAATCTGAGTCCCCTTATTAGATAAGGGACAAAGCATACCCGCTCTCCTTTGGAAGGGTTGGGGACGCTCTCCGCTTGCTTTCCACCCCTGAAGGTGGCCAATCCGGCTCGAACCGGAACCATGAAGGCTGGGGGGGGGGGGAGATATCCCTCGGTTTGGAGCGCCACTAGCTCGCTGTGTGGAACTGAGCATCTCCCCCAATCTCTTGGCTTAGGGCTAGGAGCGCGAGAGGAGGAGCCGTGACGACTATCCATGGTAGAATGGATTTTGGTCAGAGGCGCTTCGATGAGTACTTGCGGAAGGAGGATGGTGCGAGTTGGATCTAAGATCCTCGCCTCTCTTATAGGTGGCTCGTTTGCATGGTCAGGGGGTAAAATGTAAAAATACCCTAGCTTTTCGCATTCATCCGACACGTGGAAGAGGGCCATTATTGGGCGTAGAGGCCAAGGAGCGCAACATTTATAAAGAAGCCGGACACTATTCGACAGGAGCATGAAGTTTGAAGGAGAACCCGCCTTGCAAACGCCGAAGACAATTTACGCGCCGGACTCATCGTCATTGAAGCCTGGTTCCGGGGCTACTGAGGGAGTCCCGGACTAGGGGGTGTCCGGACAGCCGAACTATCATGATCGGCCGGACTCCAAGACTATGAAGATACAAGATTGAAGACTTCGTCCCGTGTCCGGATGGGACTTTCCTTGGCGTGGAAGGCAAGCTTGGCGATACGGATATGTAGATCTCCTACCATTGTAACCGACTTTGTGTAACCCTAGCCCTCTCCGGTGTCTATATAAACCGGATGGCTTTAGTCCATAGGACAAACAAGATATGTAGATCTCCTACCATTGTAACCGACTTTGTGTAACCCTAGCCCTCTCCGGTGTCTATATAAACCGGATGGCTTTAGTCCATAGGACAAACAACAATCATACCATAGGCTAGCTTCTAGGGTTTAGCCTCCTTGATCTCGTGGTAGATTCACTCTTGTAACACACATCATCAATATTAATCAAGCACGATGTAGGGTTTTACCTCCATCAAGAGGGCCCGAACCTGGGTAAAACATCGTGTCCCTTGTCTCCTGTTACCATCTTCCTTGACGCACAGTTCGGGACCCCCTACCCGAGATCCGCCGGTTTTGACACCGACAATCACCTTTATCAGTCGACTGGAACATCAAGACCATTGCTGAGTGCCTTGCTGATGAGATGATCGATGCTACTCAAGGATCACCCAATCGGTTGACAGGAACGTCGGGACCATTTTTTAGTACCTTGCTGATGAGTTGATCGATGCTGCTCAAGGATCACCCGATTGGTCAATTGAAACGTCAAGACCATTGCTGAGTGCCTTGCTGATGAGCTGGTCAATGCTACTCAAGGATCACCCGATCGGTCGACTGGAACGTCAAGACCATTGCAGAGTGCCTCGCTGATGTGCCGATCGATGCTTGTCGAGGATCGCCCTATCAGGTGACTGGCCATTCTTTTCCAGAAGCTGCATCAAGCAAACGCACAACAATTCGAGAGAAACATGAATTTCATTCGAAGACAGACGCAATGTATGAGGTGATAAATCCGAAGTTTCTTAACCACAGGATAAAGTGCTCGGGCATCAGGCCCAAAGGAGTTTTAACGGTTACAAATCCACTCAGGATTCCGAGGCAAATAAAAGCGATGGCATAATGTTTTTTAAATCACTCGGCGGGAGAAGGGTTGGCCGGGTCGCAGAAGCTGTTAAGATCGATGTTGTCGATGATGCGAGTAGCTGCCTCGAGGAAAGTGTCCATGAAGTCCTGGAAGGAGTGCTTCTTAGTGTTCACCACTTTGAAAGCTGCCAGCTTGTCTTCCTGAGCCTCCTTGCAGTGCACTCGGACCAAAGATAAGGCGACATCAGCACCACAGTGGGCAGAAGATTTCTTCCACTCTTGCACTCAGTCTGTGATCTGATTTAGCCGCGTCATCAAGGACACGAGGTCTTGAGACATTTCCGCCCGAGGCCAGAGTTCGGTGTCCACTCGGGCCATCGCCGCCTGAGCTCAGCAAGATAGTCGACTGCACCGTCCAAGCACGATTCCAGTCGAAGCAAGTTCATCGCAACTTCATCTTTCATGGGACAGCTGATAGGGTTGAGACTTGTCTTGACCCGTCTAGTTTCAGCTTCAAAGTCCTGACAGAGTTCTGTTTCATCACAACGAACAATGAGTCGATGGTATTGCAAATCTCAGTCGACGACAGTTATCTAACTGAACAGTCATACCTTCAAGCTTCAAGACAAGCTTCGTCGCAAGTTGTTCCAAATGGGACTCTAGCTTGCCCGTCTTGGACCTGAGACCATCAACTTCAGCGATCAGGTTCTCCTTGTCCTTCCTCAGTTGTTCGACTTCACGATTGGCGTCCGGGATGGTCATCTTCAATTTCGCGTTCTCGTCCTCCAACTTGCCGACTGAAGCCAGCTTCTTGTCTGCAAGCTTCGTCTTCTCGCGTGCTTCCTTCTGAGCAGCTGCCAGATCCAAATCATTCTGCTCCAAAGCTTCCTTCATCCTCTCTACAGAAACAACACTCTTCAGACAGGACTGAAGTTGGCCTTTTTCACTACGTACATCTTTTGGTGTGAATTCACTCGGTTCAAAGAGACTGAAAGAAAAACCAGTGCAAAGTGTGAAGCTACAAAGTAGACAAAATGGCTAAGTGATTACCTCCCATGATGGTTGTTTCTTCTTGAGAATTCTTCAGATTCTTCTTCGCAAGTTCGAGGTCAAGTTCAACACTGATATGCTTCTTCTTTAATTCGGTGAGTCGAGCTCCAAGATCACAAGACCTCTGCAGACAGATAGACAGACATGTCAGTCGACACATATAAGCGACAGTGAAGGAGAAGAATTACTCTAAGACTACTGCCGAATCAAATATTCAACAGTAGTCTCGGTGACTACACCCAGTGGGTGCACTTAGCGTGCCCCCAATGGATCAGATCAATACTCAGCGAGAGTTCAAAAAAAAGACAGAGTGATCAATACTCATCAGACCTCAGTCGACTGCGAGCAGCCGACCGTGGTCTCGGGGACTACACCCAATGGGTGCACTTGACGTGCCCCCACTGATTCGAAAAGTGCCAAATCGAAGATTTCTTGAGTTCTAAACGAAGGAACACCCAGTGGATGATCATATATAAATCAACATTCAAAAGTTCAATCGGAAGTTTACTGACCTAGACATTGGTCTGAAGGGCAGTGCTGGCATTGTAGGCTATCTAACTAGCTTCATGCATCACTTTCACCTGCTCCATGACAAGATTCCCCTGGCGAAGAGCTTCCCAAGCGGCACCCGGCGAGTCGTCCAGAGTTTGATATGTCGTAAAGAGGGATGGCTCCAGAGGGTTTGAAGTTGTTGCCGGGTCAGATGAGTGGAGTTGCACCGGTGCAGCAGGTGTCTGTGCAGTCGACGCCGATGGGCGATCAGTCGTCAACGGGTTAGCAAATGTGATGTTAGTCCGAACTATCGCCTCAGTTGCCGGTGTCGACTGAGGGATTTGGGCTTCAAGTCTCCTCCTGCTCGAACCTCCACTCTTCTTCTTCCTCTCTTGTAGAGGCACTTCTTCTTCGTTGTCGTCACGAAGCACAATGCTGTCTTGCAGAGCTACATAAGAAGAGAAGTATCAAATTTTCAGTCAATTGACCACCCACTCAGTTAAACAAAACTGGGTTGGATGAACTTACCAGCTCGTGAGGTGGCTTCTTCATCTCCTGGTGCCTTGTCAACGTCCATGTCAGTGGCAGCAGAGGCGGGGCTGGAAGGACACAAGAATTAGTCAGTCGGATCGAGAAAACCTTCAGTCGACTTACGGAAACGCAAACAAGATACCCACCCTGAGGCAACGGGGACGTCCATCTTGATTCACGACAATGTCTTCCGGGTCTTGGAGGGGGCAACTTTAGGCTGCTTGGCCACCTTCTCCGTCGGCTCCGTCGTCGATGTCCGAGTGCGCTTCTGGGTAGTGGCACTCAGAGCCACACTCTTCACACGACCGCCGGACGGATCGTGTTGCTGTTTGGATCGACGCTTAGAGCGCGGCGGAAAGTCGACCTCTTCCTCCTCGTCCGGTTCCTTGCTCTCCTCCTCCTCCTCTTCTTCCGGGGATTCCCACTCTCCACTCTCCTCTGCACTGCCCTCCCCCTCCTGGTCTGGCACCAAGGCCTGTTCGCCGTTGGGCAGTGAGTGCATCTCAGTGAATACCTGCAAAGCAAGTCGATCAAAACAAGAGTCAGCCAACATCAAGTACAGTCGGAACACAAGGGGAAAACAATCAGAACGGAGAATGTACCTTGTCGGGTGGGTTGTCACTTCCGAAAGGGACAACTCGCCTGGATTATCTAGGGTTGTCTTGATTGCCCGTGATACGCTTCAACCACAAGGCCGCGGCGTCGAGCGGCACTTCTTCTGGATGGACCCGAGCTGTGTCGTCTGGTCCGGAATACAACCACATCGGGTGATCATGGGCCTGAAGAGGCTGGATACGCCGACTGAGGAATACCTCCTGCAAGTCCAAGCGAGTGACACCATCATTGATGAGCTGGACCACTCGGTCTACTAACATCCTCGTCTCCATGGTCTCAGCAGCAGTAACCTTCAATGGAGCAGGAGTCTGGACACGGTCGAATGAAAAAGGAGGAAGACCGGTCGACTGACCTGGAGCCGTCACGTCCTGGCAATAGAACCAGGACGATTGCCAACCCCTAGCGGATTCAGGAAGGGTCATAGCAGGGAAAGCACTCCTATTCCTCTTTTGGATACCTAGGCCCCCGCACATCTGGATAACGTGGGTTTTCGAGTCACTCGACTTCGCCTTTTTAACCGACTGGGAACGAATGGTGAAGATGTGTTTGAAGAGACCCCAGTGTGGTCGACACCCTAAGAAGTTCTCGCACATCGACACAAATGCGGCTAGATACGTGATGGTGTTGGGGGAAAAGTGGTGGAGCTGTGCCCCGAAGAAGTTCAAAAATCCACGGAAGAAAGGGTGCGGAGGAAGCGAGAAGCCCCGGTCGACATGAGTGGTAAGCAAGACACACTCACCCGGTCGAGGTTGTGGCTCCGTCTCCCCCTTAAGCAGCCTTGCCGCCCCCTTCACAATCATCCCAGACTCCTCTAGGTCGGCCAAATCCTCCTGCCGGATTGAAGACTGGATCCAATCGCCTTGGATCCAACCCAGCGGCAACCCCAAGCGCGACAACGATCCACGACTTGGTTTGTTGCCCTTCGCCGCCCCCGTCGCCTTCTTAGCGCGCTCTAGCGCCGCCGTCTTGTCCTTCACCATGGTGAGAAAGCGGCGGTATCGGAGGCGGAGGCGCTTGACACGGCGGAGGAACAGAGAAGAAAGAAGAAGAGGCAGGCGTGCACAGTGCAAGCGCCCCAGCCCCGTCGCCTTATAAAGGATCACTTTCAAGAGACTGACGTGTGGGGCTGGGCAATCCCGTCAAATCCGGCTACAGTTGCGCACAACGAACGTGGCGAAAAAGGTGGCACGATGATCGAGTCGTCGCTGCATATCCGAGCCCCCTTTTTTCGATGCCCTCCTGTCTGCGCGCTCCCTCGAACTTTTGTATCCCGTGGAATCCGGGATTCCCCGCAGGCAATCGCGCCCGAGATCTCGCACTGCAACGCAACACTCGACGCATGAAGTCACAAGTTCAATCGACAGCTCTCTGAATGGATCAAGGCAGCCGAGTCGACACCAAAGTACCAATGCAGGTGTTCAGTCTAGCAGGAAACACTCGCGGAGACACAAAGCTTGGGACAGGTCCAACTTTGTCTTACTTTCCTCTCACACCTTAATCCATTCGGGGGCTACAGACGAGGATACAGACCCGGGGTAGGGTCATAGGCTCGACCTATATGTCCTACCCAAAGTCACTACCCTGGAAGACGAAAAGACCAAGAGTCAACAGAAGAGCGCCAGTCAAGTATGTCGAGTGCAATCCAATCGACAGTCACATCACTCGACGGTCACTACCTACCGTCACTCGACCATAAGGAAGGCCACTCGACCATATCGAAGACCGGGAGCCGGAAGAGCATGCAATGGCCAGATATTCACTCCTTAGTCTTCATGATCATTAAGAGTACTTAATGCTGGCATTACCAGTAACGCCCCTTACTTTATGTACATTAGTTCCCTTGTAATGGAGAAGGGCGGGGTTCCTGGCGCAATCTATATAAGCCACCCCCCTCCTCTGGCACAAGGGTTCGCACCCCCTGTAACACAACACACATAATCCAATCGAACGACTCCAGGCACCGAGACATAGGGCTATTACTTCCTCCGAGAAAGGCCTAAACCCGTAAACCTCGTGTGTACATCTTTGCCATAGCTAAGATCTTGCCTCTCCATGCCTACCCGCCTTTGTACTGTCAGACTTAGAACCACGACATGAAGTACCACTTCTCTTGCGGTGCCGTGTAGGCATCCGGGGGGCGATGGCTGTCGGTGGCGTTGAAGAAGATCTGCGATGGTAGACGGGTGCATCGGGGGATATGTCCCGTCGCGGTGGAAGAGAAGGTCGTGTGAGCGGCCCCGGCAAAGAGGACGACGGCGCTGATGAAGCGACAGGACGCGATGCAAGGCTATTGGTCCCTCACCGTGGATGAGAAACGTCCATCTCTAGCAGTGGACGACGCGGTCTTGGTAGGCGCTCCGGCATGGTGGAGGACGGTGGCGATGGATGTGGTGGAGGACGGCAGCGATGGATGGGGTGGTGGACGGAGGCTGGTGTGGGAATGGGGTGCTCTAGCGCGGACGGTGTATGAATCGGAAAATAGAGGGAGAGGTACGGGGAACCATGTTTTTGGGACGCACTTGTCTGAAGTATGGGAAAGTTACGAACTTAGCCCCCGTTTAAAATTTGGACGTCTCATCGGTTGGGGATAGGACGGTAATCTCACATCTCGCCAATATTTGCCCACAACGATTTCGGGCGAGGAGAGGGTGGTTGGCGCCCATGGTTGGCGCCCACGGTGTATGAACGGGGCTGACAGGTAGGGCGGTTGTGTCATGTCTGAGTGAAGTTACAAACCTGCCCCTATTGAAAATATATGCCTACATCAATTTCGGCCGAGTCAAGTTTGTTTTGCCGCCCACCATGTATGAATGGGGAATGGAGGGAGAAATAGAGGTCTTTCGGACGAGCTTGAATAAAATGTGTTTTGCCGCCCATGTTTGACGCCCACCGTGTCAGAATGGGCTCAGAGGTGGTCGTGTCACGTTTAATTGAAGTTACTGACCTACCGCTATTTAGAGAAGTGGAAATCAGGCCGATGGATTGTCCATGTAATGGTAGACAGTAATTTCCATCTCCCAAACACTTGGCTTCGGGCAGCCGACGTGGGAGTCGACATTTTGCCGCTTCTTTCGAATTTTGGGACAATAAGCATCCACGTTTACCCTGGCAACTAAATTCGAATCCATTTTGTATTCCTATATCAATCTTTATAAATCATTCTACGTGTTTTTATATATCTTCAAAAGGATGACAAAGATGTATTCCACTGTCATATATGAATATGGTTTACAAATGCCGATACTCAAATTCAGAAGCTAGAATCCAGTTTAAGGTGAATTCGAATATTTGCAACACTTCATGTCCAACTCAAATGTCACACGCAGCATAATGTGTACTCCCATTTAGATATGTACACAAGCGATGTATCAAGATTCAAATACCGAGTCAATCAACCAAGAATGTACAGAACTAACAGACATATAAACAGTTATAGAGTATATGGATCAATAATATCAACTAACATACATAAGCTAGGCCGCTGTACTTTTTTTGGCTACAACAGCATCCTTTTTTAGCCAGCATCTTGGCCCTTTCCGATGCGTGCCACTTATGGTCCATCTATACTAATACTATTGTTGAATGCACATTCAGCCCGATTGGCATATTTCTAGGTCTGGCACAGCAATCCAAATGAAATGTCTCCGAGTCTTATCAATTAATACATACTTGTGCTCAAATAAAATTACAAACCAAAAAACCAAAACAAATTATTAAAGATCTCTAAAACAAATGGTTTGATTGATTACATGAACAGACAACACAAAGGTTATTCAACGATGGAAAGAACCTTTCACCTGTGATTTACCAAGTAGGAATTTAATTTCCTTTTTTCCTTCAGGACCTTAACAATCTGGTTAGTCTCAGCTTGCTTCATTTTAAAATCCACCAAATATTTAATGGTTTTCTTGAGTACTGCTTGTGATTGGGCTATTTGCTTCCTCAGCATGTCAACTTCATCTCTAAGTGCAGAAGCAGAATCTTATTCTACCACTAGTTTAGCCTCTAGAGCATCAGCAGTTGGCAATTCATAATGCACGACTGGGCTGGTGCCACTGCTGTGGGATGATGCAACGTCCATGGTGACCTCGCTCTTTGATCTTGGGCTAACCTGTTTTGCCATTAAAGTTCCGATTGGATTCAGATAAGTTGAAGTTAGCAAAACATCTCAACTGGGAGTTATAACAGCAAACCAGTTAAACAAACAAGGAAATAAAGAGTTTCAATTGGATGCTAAAAAAGTAGTTATTAACATCATTGTAACCCGCTGTTGCAGCAGCAAAGCAGTTAAACAAACAAGTAGATATCTAAGTTAAGGCAAACAAGTAATTCTTAACAGTAAGTATCAAACACATATCTAGGCGCAGTCTACAATATGATTAACAGGATGTGGCATTATGTAATCAGTAGCAAACTAAATTAAGCCAGGCAACGTAATTGAAATTTTTTGCAATAAGTGGCTAACTAAAATTCCGAGAAGCAGGTAACTGAACTTACGCTAGTTCTTTGTACAGTCACACTGCAACTTCTTTTTCGCTTACAAGGTTGTACGAAGGAGTCCATGGCATCAATTGCTTGGATACGCAGTCCCAATACTTTCTTCCCACACTGCATTGGTAAGTCGAATGGTTAATCTGGTCAGATGTTGCGTCCTTGATATGTTATATGAGGACGTGTAGTCAGACTAGTTGTAGCCACACACATCACACTGGCTTTTACCGTATATTTCATGCGATTACTTTTGGAATATCGAGATCTAAGCAATCTACAATAGGATGAAAAGACTGGCATCCTTCACATTATTGGCGAACTCAGTTCATAGAAACAAGTAATTCAACCATTCTGTGGGTAAATCAAAAGCGCCACTAGAATATTTTTCACTACCCAATCATACACGCAAAAAGGGGCGACGCCGCCATAGGGGCTGGTATGGGCGGCCGCCTCAGGTGGCTGGAAAGTGTGAACCTGGTTTGAGTCGTCCAGGTTGGCCCAGGCTAGTTTTGTTTGTCCCAACGCACGAGCAGGCAATGTAAAAAATGAAGAAAATGTTTCAATTTGGATGGGCCAATAACATAAGTGCAAGGCAGGCCGTATAGCAGGCTCGCGGCCCAAACGAGCGCCTCCCATATCGATCGACAGCAGGAAATATCCCAATTGGTTCGCTCCAGCCTCCAGTGTGGTTCGCTCCTAACCTAGCCGCCACTAGACAGACCAACACAACACTTCCTCGCACCCTCATTGGATGGCGGTCGCTGGGCTTCAAGCGAACGGAAGGACAAGAAGATGAAGATCCAACCCTGGGTGTAGCCTACGTGGGAGGCAGCAGCGGCAGAGCGGCCATGGCATCGAGCTTGCGCAAACGGACAGTCGCAGCTTGCAAGAGTAGCATGCGCAACAAGCAGGTACATCACATCCCTGATTATATCTAATTCAACTCTTCAATTTCTGGACTATAGTTAATCCTGACGGTGTTGTAAAACTGCTTGTATGTAGGGAATCTATGAGAAAATGAAACCAACTTCTACTTATTTTATAACTCCCCTAATCAATACTGAAATGACTGAATCTGATGTATCTTATCAAGTGTCCGATGCAAACATACAAGCTCATGTTGTTCTTGAGCCTGAAGTGTCTAATGAATAGACTGCTAATGAAGGATTTGATGCAAACATTTTACATGCTCCTGGTGATGAACATATAGTGTCTAATGAGGGATCTAATGCAAGCATTTTGCAAGCTCATTGAAGGATTTAGTGTCTAATGATAATCTACTATGTTGAGAGAGACAGAGATTTGCAGGCATTGATGACAAGCAAATTATAGTGCATTTTCATAGCTTGAGGAAACGTCGAGGCCGTCTACCAGAAAGTCCCCGTATCATGACAACATAGCATAAATACTTTTCTAATCTGTTGTTTGAAACTGTTGGCATAGTTGTGCAGGATAGATGTATTGATATGCAGTTTGCACACTGGTTATAGGTGCACTTACACTCCGATATTTTCAGCCAGAGACGAATAATTCAAGCAGGTATAGACCATGTTTGTAGTCCTTGTACACCATGTTGCATTTTGTGTTTTTCGGTGCTTGCATCATTTAGTGTTTATAATCTGAACTACTTTGAATCATTAGCTGGTTTTCGAAGTGCATGTAGCTTCACATTTCTCAAGTTATGTTGATTTCCGAAGTGCAAGTGCCTTCGTATTTTTTAAGTTAAATGTTCGCCCCTGTAACTTGAATTCGTGGATCCGCCACTGCACACAAATCATACACGGATGCCAGTACGAATTAAATGAAATGCAGGGACTTACGCTAGCTCGTTGTACAGGCTTACTGCAGCTCTGCTTACACGTGGAATGTTCCATGTACAAGTCCATGTTACCACTTTCTTGGATGTGCAGGCCTTTTGCTCCTTGCATCCACTTCTGCATTTTTTACACGGCGAATGGTTGATCAAATAAGAGGAATCGACCTTGATGTTGTACCGGAGGATAGATACTTAAAGGTTATACGGGTGTGCAGGATGTGTACCAGATCCCGTAGCGCCGTCATGCTTCGCTAAAAAATGGATTTGCTTGTTTCAGATGATATCTCCAGGAGAAATAAGAGTTAAAGTCAGAGTTGCATAGGCGTGTAAGCTAAGAGAGCAGTGAAAGGATATCCAAACATCGTCGGAACAGTGCACAAGGGAGTGATGTGTGGATACCTAGTTTGGGCCAGCGTTTGGGCATGCTCGCCTAGCTAGAGTGCGGGTCACTTCAAAGTCATTGAGGGTGATGCGCTGGTGTTGGCTTGCCGCGCACGGATGTTAATCTTGAGTGGCAGCGGAGCGCTATGATGCGGTGGACGAGACCGTTGGTGAAGCCCCAATGGCCTCGGGGGGTGGAGGTGCGATGATGTGCTCGGAGAAGTAGCCCCGGTGAGCTGGGAGACAGCGTCGGTGAAGCGCACCTGATGCGGTGGAACTCCGTGTCTGTGAGGCACGTCAGTTGTGGTGGCCGACGTTGTTGGTGGACCACCCGGTGTGGTGGACGAGGGCATAGATGAGGTAGCTCTGGTGCGGTGGTGAAGCGCGACCGTCGTCTTCGTCGTCGTCGTCCGGCGCAGAGGTGGGGAAAGAGACGAGACGAGGGGCGATTCAAACTTTGCTTGGGTTTGCGGCGAATTAGGGATTTGAGCAATATGGGCGCGGAAGGGGACGATGGAGAAGAGAGATTTTGAAGGGCCGGAATTGGGGCCGCCAGATATTTCAATCCGAAACGTGGAAGAGCAAACTTATTTTGTCGTCGTCCTTTTGGGGGGGGAGGGACACGAGGGAGGGAGTGGGGGAGGGAGGGATGAGGGAGGGAGTAGGGGAGGGAGGGACGAAGGAGGGGGTGGGTGGCTGGGTGCTACGTGTCCGTCTGACACACGCGACCACCCCGACAGGACTATGCTTCGGTGCCTTAAGGCACCTGCCTTTGTGTCCATGACATGTGGGCCCAACAGGTGGCTGGCCCACATGTCAGTGACCCAAAGGCAGGTGCCTTTAAGGCACCGAAGCAGCGTCCACCCCAACACGACCCTGGTCTGCCTGGTGCGCCTACATTTGAGAATGCAAACGAATCTTCTTTCATTTGCAAACGAATCTATGTGTATTACCATGACCGTGTTTTCCTTGCAATAATTAGTCATTCAAAACAAGATACTCCCTCCGTTCACTTTTGTAAGTCATTCCAGACAACTTAAAGTGAACTATTTTGCCCATTGTCTAAAATGTCTTCAAGGTCTTATAAAAGTGAACAGAGGGAGTACTATAAATTAATTAATGAGGAGTTATTTGAAAAAAAATCGAAACGGTATCCACGCTAAAGTGGATTAGAGTGTGTGTCACACAATTAGTGATTTGAATTAGTGTGTGTATCACATAGCGATCTCCAATTCTAATGTGGATTTTGCATTTCACTATATCCATGCTACTTTTTTAATACAAATTCATATGTATATGATGAACACCATGGTAGTGAGAAAACTTTTGGATGGATTCAAACATATGACCTACAAAAAAGCACAACAAATTGAGTCAATGTCAACTTTTCGAAACTTAGTATGGCACGAATTAGAAATAATTACTCATATGCATGGTCCTCAGTTCAAATCTTACAATGCACACCGAATTGAAACATTGATGTTAAGTCTCGTACTATGTACATTCAACCCCCCCCCCCCCGCACACGCTACATACTTCCTATATCGGTCAATCTTCCTCTCCTAACCACCTTAGGAAGCTATCGGTTTCCAACACACGTTCATTCTTTCTCTCCATGTTTCGATCTCTAAGTCTCTCAACTACACAACCCCTTTTCCACTCTGTTACCAAATGTATTTACCTCACACACCCGCCATTGCACCCCATGTTGGGCTCTCTCTCTCTCTCTCTATATATATATATATATATATATATATATATATATATATATATATATATATCTATATATATATCTATATATATATATCTATATCTATCTATATCTCTCTCTCTCTCTCTCTCTCTCTCCTCTCCCTCTCCCCTCTCCCTCTCACCCTCTCCCTCTCCCCTCTCCCTCTCACCCTCTCGCGCTAAATATATGCATTGCCTATCTAGCCCCCCCCCAACCTCTCGTGCGCACGCACGCACTTTGTATATCTAGTTCAGTCCCTCGAGACTGTCTCACTCTTTCTTCCACACGGCGGGCCACACTCGCTCAATCTTGCTCTCTTTATCTGAGTCTCGTTTAACCTCATTTTCTTTCACACACAAATTATATATCTCCCTGTTCGGGCCTCGATCGACACACTGTATACTCTCTCACGCAGATTGTCTATCTAGGTCAGTCCATCCAAGCCGCCGTCACTCTTTCGACCTCATGGCGGGCCACGCTCACTCAATCTCTCTCTCTCTCTCTCTCTCTCTGTGTGTGTGTGTGTGTGTGTGTGTGTGTATGTCTCGATTGACCTCGCTCTTTCTCGGACAAAAATGATATATCACCATGTTTGAGCCCAATTCGACCTATTCACGTTGTATACTCTCTCACGCACATTGTCTATCTAGGTCACTATCTCCAACCCGTCTCACTTGTTCGATCGCACGACGACCCTATGTGATCAATTGACATGCTTCCTCCCACGCACAAAATATATCTACATGTCTGTAACTGGATCATGTCTCAAGCTGTATCTTACAGCCCTCACCCTTGCCAAAAGCTCGATCGGACAATATCTCTGCAGAGCATATATATATATCTGTTCAATGAATGTCGGACCACACTCACTTTGTCTCTCTATCTGTATGTCTCTCGATTGACCTCGTTTTCTCACACCGTATCTTCCATGCATTGAAGCTACTACCTCTCCATCCCTCGCAAAGCCAGAGCTATTTACATTGCAAGGGGCACTCCAACCTTGGATTAATTTGTGTAGGCATTTATTCCGGTCGGTTTAGAATATATTTTCGTAGCATTCGGCCCAGAACTACTCCAAACACCGTTGCAACCCCCGCAACTCCCCTAGTTGATTTCCCTCAGGCTCAGTCATCGCTCTCTCGCACGTACTTTCTCGCCTTCAACGTTGCACCATGCTATTATAGAAAAAAACTATGTTGTTCTCTTTAATTATTATAAATAAGTTACAAAGCTACACACCGATAGTCCACTTGGAATGGAACAAATTTCGACCCACAAATTAAAGTGCTACAAACTACACACGGAGGGGCCCACATGTCATGAAACAAATTTGGACCCATATAAAAAATAAAAAATAACGGACGAGGATCGAACATGTGACCAGGCCTTCAAGCTGCACGTCAATAGGCAACATACGTAGAACAACAATGTTTGTTGTACCCCCCTTTGTTCACATAATGTTTTTATATTACCACAACCTATTTAATGGATAACATGTAATATTATTTTTAGTACTATTCACCTTCACTTACTGGTGGGTTCCATGTGTGCTCTCTCTCTCCTCCCCTTCTGCATTTAGATGCACGGGCAAACACGAAGACCTCGCAGGCGATGTTGCCATTGACCATATCTGGACGCGTTCACAAGTCACGGCACCAGTTTGACGTACTAGTAGCACTAGTCAGTGTGTACGTGCAATGCATGTTAATTTGGAAGTATATTGAGCACTCAACATTGAAGCAGTCTAGGTTGTTGGATGACAAGGAATACATGTGGCTTGATGACGTTTTATATTTAATTTGATATGGCTCTAGCAGAACATTCAATCGATCAAACCATAGATTTCGTTCAGTCTGACTCCGACTTTAAATTCAACGATGATCGATATAAAATAAACGGAAATGATTTTAAGCATGTCAATCCGAATGTTTTTCATGGCAAATTTAGATTACGTGGTGGCGGCGAGGGCGTCTTGCAATGAGAAGAGGCTCCTCTGCCATGCTTTGTTTGTCGTCGGGCCACTGACCGACGGCGACAGCGGCGTCTTGCGCTGTTGTTGGCGTACTACTGGACGTTGGCCTAGCTTCAAGGAAGGCCAAAATGTTCTGGACTTCGGAGCGAGTCAACTGGCGGGAGGAGGCGACTGGCGTTGGTGTAAGGAAGCGGTCGATGGCGGCCATCCATGCCGCTGAGGAGGGCACTGGCACCCGCGTGGGGACAGGTGATGTCAATGGCGTGGCGGAGACATTCGTGTGCACGGGCACCAGCACGGGCGCGCACGTCAGTGCACGCGCAGGCAGGTGCACGGGCACCGGCACGGGCGTGTGATACGTCTCCAATGTATCTATAATTTTTGATTGATCCATGCTACTTTATCTACTGTTTTAGGCAATATTGGGCTTTATTATCCACTTCTATATTATTTTTTGGGACTAACCTATTAACCGGAGGCCCAGCCCAGATTTGCTGTTTTATGCCTATTTCAGTGTTTCGAGGAAAAGGAATATCAGACGGAGTCAAAACGGAACGAAATCAACTGGAGAAGTTTTTTTTGGAAGGAAACCCACCTGATGGACTTGGACCCCACGTCGGAAGATACGGGAGGTTCTCACGAGGGTGGGGGCGCGCCCTCCCCCCTGGGTGCGCCCCCTGCCTCGTGGGGCCCACGTAGCTCCACCAACGTTCTCCCTGCACCCATATATACCTACGTACCCTAAAACTTCTAGAATAGAAAATAGATCGGGAGTTCCGCTGCCGCAAGCCTCCGTAGCCACCAAAAACCAATCGAGACCCCGTTCCAGCACCCTGCCGGAGGGGGGTCCCATCACCGGAGGCCATCTTCATCATCCCGGCGCTATCCATGACGAGGAGGGAGTAGTTCGCCCTCGGGGCTAAGGGTATGTACCAGTAGCTATGTGTTTGATCACTCTCTCTCGTGTTCTCTCTCGTGTTCTTCTATGGCACGATCTTGATGTATCCCGAGCTTTGCTGTTGTAGTTGGATCTTATGATGTTTCTCCCCCTCTACACTCTTGTGATGAATTGAGTTTCCCCTTTGAAGTTATCTTATCGGATTGAGTCTTTTATGAACACTTGATGTATGTCTTGGTGATCAACTTGTGGGTTTCGTGACACTTGGGAACCTATGCGTAGGGGTTGGCACACGTTCTTGACTCTCCGGTAGTAGCTTTGGGGAACTCTTTGAAGTACTTTTATGTTGGTTGGATGAATCTGAGATTGTGTGATGCATATCGTATAATCATGCCCACGGATACTTGAGGTGGCAATGGAGTATCTAGGTGACATTAGTGTTTTGGTTGATTTGTATCTTAAGGTGTTATTGTAGTACGAACTCTTTTAAAGATCGATCCGAAAGAATAGCTTTGTGGTGGTTTCGTACCCGACCATAATCTCTATGTTTGTTCTCTGCTATTAGTGTCTTTGGAGTGACTCTTTGTCGCATGTTGAGGGCTTTTCATATGTTCTATCAATTTTATTATTGTTGAGAGAACTTACACTAGTGAAAGTATGAACCCTAGGCCTTGTTTCCTATCATTGCAATACCGTTTACGCTCACTTTTACCGCTCGCTACCTTGCTGTTTTTATTATTTCAGATTACAAAAACCCATATCTACTATCTATTTTACACTTGTATCTTCATCTCTTCGCCGAACTAGTGCACCTATACAATTTACCATTGTATTGTTGGGGAACGTAGCAGAAATTCAAAATTTTCCTACGTGTCACCAAGATCTATCTATGGAGAGACCAGCAACGAGTAGAAAGAGAGTGCATCTACATACCCTTGTAGATCGCTAAGCGGAAGCGTTCAAGTGAACGGGGTTGATGGAGTCGTACTCGTCGTGATTCAAATCACCGATGATCAAGTGCCGAACGCACGGCACCTCCGCGTTCAACACACGTACAGCCCGGTGACGTCTCCCACGCCTTGATCCAGCAAGGAGAGAGGGAGAGGTTGAGGAAGACTCCATCCAACAGCAGCACAACGGCGTGGTGGTGGTGGAGGAGCGTGGCAATCCCGTAGGGCTTCGCCAAGCACCATGGGAGAGGAGGAGTAGGGAGAGAGGTAGGGCTGCACCAAGAGGGAGAGAACTCATGTGTATGGCAGCCCCAAACCTCATCTATATATAGGGGGAAGGGGGGGCTGCGCCCCCTTTAGGGTTTCCCGCCTCCAAGGGGTGCGGCCAGCCCTAGATGGCAAAGGGGAGGCGGCCAAGGGGGGAGAGGAGAGGGAGGCGCACCAATATGGGCCTTAAGGCCCATCTGGACTAGGGTTTGCCCCCTCCCACTCTCCCTTGCGCCTTGGCCCCCTTGTGGGGGGCGCACCAGCCCTCCTAGGGGCTGATCCCCTCCCACACTTGGCCCATGCAACTTTCTGGGGCAGGTGGCCCCACTTGGTGGACCCCGGGACCCTCCCGGTGGTCCCGGTACAATACCGATATCGCCCGAAACTTTTCCGGTGACCAAAACAGGACTTCCCATATATAAATCTTTACCTCCGGACCATTCCGGAACTCCTCGTGACGTCCGGGATCTCATCCAGGACTCCGAACAACATTCGGTAACCACATACAAGCTTCCTTTATAACCCTAGCGTCATCGAACCTTAAGTGTGTAGACCCTACGGGTTCAGGAGACATGCAGACATGACCGAGACGTTCTCCGGTCAATAACCAACAGCGGGATCTGGATACCCATGATGGCTCCCACATGTTCCACGATGATCTCATCGGATGAACCACGATGTCAAGGACTTAATCAATCCCATATTCAATTCCCTTTGTCTATCGGTATGTTACTTGCCCGAGATTCGATCGTCGGTATCCAATACCTTGTTCAATCTCGTTACCGGCAAGTCACTTTACTCGTTCCGTAACACATCATCCCGTGATCAACTCCTTGGTCACATTGCGCATATGATGATGTCCTACCGAGTGGGCCCAGAGATACCTCTCCGTTTACACGGAGTGACAAATCCCAGTCTCGATCCACATAAAACAATAGATACTTTCGGAGATACCTGTAGTGCACCTTTATAGTCACCCAGTTACGTTGTGACGTTTGATACACCCAAAGCACTCCTACGGTATCCAGGAGTTACACGCTCTCATGGTCAAAGGAAGAGATACTTGACATTGGCAAAGCTCTAGCAAATGAACTACACGACCTTTTGTGCTAGGCTTAGGATTGGGTCTTGTCCATCACATCATTCTCCTAATGATGTGATACCGTTATCAACGACATCCAATGTCCATAGCTAGGAAACCATGACTATCTGTTGATCACAACGAGCTAGTCAATTAGAGGCTCACTAGGGACATATTGTGGTCTATGTATTCACACGTGTATTACGATTTCCGGATAATACAGTTATAGCATGAATAAAAGACTATTATCATGAACAAAGAAATATAATAATAACTTATTTATTATTGCCTCTAGGGCATATTTCCAATAGTCTCCCACTTGCACTAGAGTCAATAATCCAGTTCACATCGCCATGTGATTAACACTCACAGGTCACATCGCCATGTGACTAATACCCAAGAGTTTACTAGAGTCAGTAGTCTAGTTCACATCACTATGTGATTAACACTCAATGAGTTTTATGTTTGATCATGTTGCTTGTGAGAGAGGTTTTAGTCAACGGGTCTGAACCTTTCAGATCCGTGTGTGCTTTACAAATCTCTATGTCATCTCCTAGTGTCAGGACCCCGACTCAATGCCACATCGATCTAGCATGTAACACCTCATATCACTTTGCGGCCTCACGCACGGTATTCCCACGGGTGTCGCCTTACCTTTGCCCGGGACCGTTTGCGCCTTTTGGCACACGTATATGACAGTGTCGCTAGCATCCATATGATAAGGAGCCCGGGCTGACATGGCTAGTCGTAAACCCAAAGTGGCACAGACTTACAGGGACAGGCATCCATGACCCAGCATCGAACGTGTCGGTCATCAGCGAGCGAATCCAGGCTGTAGCACTGGGCTAGCAGGACTCCGGTGAACCGGGCTGTAGCGGGCTAACAGGACTCCGGTATTCATCGCGTGACATTTCCCCGAAGGGACAGACACAGGAACGAAGAAGGACACATGCCGGCCAGCCTAAGTGTTCCGGAGCAGTAGCAAGCTACCATGGCTCAGTGAAACACTAGGAGACATTTCCCGGTAAGAGAGGCTACTAAAGATAAACAACTAGATGGTCAGATCCCACACATACCAAGCATTTCAATAACATACACACAATATGCTCGATATGTGCAATACAACATGGCATCACAAAATGACTC
This sequence comes from Triticum aestivum, assembly GCF_018294505.1. Lineage (NCBI taxonomy): Eukaryota > Viridiplantae > Streptophyta > Magnoliopsida > Poales > Poaceae > Triticum > Triticum aestivum. The sequence goes on from NC_057810.1 coordinate 97,024,317, forward strand.
TACGACTCAAGTAATTTATTCAATAGGCTCCGAGGAGCGAGATATTACAATCATGGGTCTCATGACCCAACAATCAGAGCATACAAGTCAAAGCACAAGCGGAAGCTATCATGTCTGAGTACAGACATCTATAAATGGAAAAGGCTGAGAAGCCTGACTATCTACCAGATCCTGCCGGGGGCACAAGATCGTAGCTGAGGTATCAAGCTAAACGTCGAAGTCCACGTGGAACTACTAGTGAGACTGAAGTCTCTCTGCAAAAATGTAAAATAGGCAAACGTGAGTACAAATGTACCCAGCAAGACTTACATCAGATCTATCTACATATGCATCATTATCAACAAAGGGGATGGTGGAGTTTGACTGCAGCAAGCCAGCTTTGACTCGGTGGCTAACCTGAACTACGACTGCAATGCAACTTTTTGAGGCGGCGCACACGAGTCCACATATTCACCATATCAATACACCACTATGGATCCGCTCCCGTCTCCCTACGAGAACGCCATCCATAGCACTCACGCTTATCTTGCGTATTTTAGGGTATCCACTTTCACTTGTCTATGAACTGATATAAGCAACCCAGAAGTCCTTTTCCGCGGACACGGCTATTCGAATAGATCATATTAACCCTGCAGGGGTGTACTTCTTCACACACGCTCTCACCACTTACCGTCGTTTACACGACATGTACTCGGCAACCTTCAAGCGGAAGCCCAACGTGGGTGTCGGCCACGACCTGCCTAAACACTCAAGTCTCTAGTCCAGGTTTATCGCCTATTCGGGTTCCATCCATGAGGAGATCCGGCCGGAGTTTCGCTCACAGCCCCAAACGATGTGTACAGGGTTCTGTGACACCAAACGGGTGCCCGGTTTACCCGGCCACGTGCCTACCGCATCACAGCCCACCCCTACGGTCAGCGCTGTCCACGGCCTCCAGCATACTACAAACACCAGAAACTACTTGCAACTCCTGGACAGAGGACAAGGGTGATTAAGAAGCCGAGAGGGTCCATTGGTTTCGGGCCCAATGCGTGGTAGTAGCTGAATCATGGATCACAAACACAGAACTCAGTTCCTGAGGACGGCTGCAATGAGACAACCCACCATGTACTCCTACATGGCCTCTCACCGCTACCTTTACCAAATCGTGTTCACACACTTAGCTCACACACAGTAGGACATGTTCACACGCCTCTGATTCATCCCCGATGAATCAGACCTGACTCAACTCTAGGCAATAGCAGGCATGACAAACAAGCATGAATGAGTAGGCACAACAGGGCTCAAACAACTCCTACTCATGCTAGTGGGTTTCATCTATTTACTGTGGAATGACAGGTCATGCAGAGGATAAAGGGGTTCAGCTACCGCAACAAGTAACAGATGAGTCGGTGTTGTCCTAATGCAGTAAAGAGAGCAGGAGCGAGAGAGTAGGATTGTATCGGAATGAACAAGGGGGTTTTGCTTGCCTGGCACTTCTGAAGATAACATTGAGTCTTCATCAGTGTCAACGATCACGTCATCGGTATCACGCCTATCGAGAGGGGACAAATACCGGCAACACAGAAGGAACACAATCAATGCAATGCACAATATGATGCATGATCATGACATGGCAAAATGAATGCGTTTTGAGCTAATGCAACTAGCAACAGATTAAATGAAGTTGGTTTGAATCCAAGATTCAAATTCAAACTCCATATGTGATTATTTAAATGTCATTCACTTCATTTGCTCTAAACAGTAGTGATAAGTTGTTCTAACATGCATGAAAATGGTACAGATGGATTCCTTGAATTTTTCTGATAATTTTTCATATATAAATTATTTAATTTGGAGTTACGGTTAATTTTCTATGAATTTTGGAAGTTTTAGGCATTTTCTGAAATTTATAAATCATTTAGGATTTATTTAAATTCCAGAACAAATACTGCGTCAGCATGACGTAATAGTGACGTCAGCAGGTCAACGGGCTGGTCCGGGTCAAACCTGACGTGTGGGACCCACACGTCAGTGACAGGGGGTTGACAGGGGTTTTTTTTAGTTTAATTAAAAGGTTAGGGGGGGGTCGGGCCCACTGGTCAGCGTTAGGGGGGGTTTATTTTAGTTTAATTAAGGATTAAGACACTAGGGCCCACATGTCAGTGTCAGCAGGGGGGGGGTAATTAAATTAAAATAAACTAACTAATTAACAGGGGGGGCCGGCCCCACCTGTCATCGACCCGGGGGGGGGGTCAAACCCCTGGTCAAATGGCCCAAACAGGCCGGCGGCTCAACGCCGGCGGCAACAGGCACGGCGGAGGGCTTCGGGATCGCTCCTCCGGCGACCATTCGGGCGGCGGAGAGGCTCTACGGGTAGCTGGGAGGGCGCCGCGTCTTCCTGTGGAGTCGGTTGGGGTCGGGGCGGCCGGAATCGGTGTCGGCGGCGAGCGAGGCGGCGGCCGGAGCTCGGGTTCGAGCGGGGCGAGGCCACAGAGGACGGGAGGGATGGTTAAGGGGCTCGCCGAGCTCCTGAGGATGCTAGGAGCATGGTGCCGTGCTTGGTTTCGAGCCTTGCTGTCTGCAGTGACGGCGGCGACATCGCCGGCGGAGCCGAGCTCGCGGCTCCGGTGGGATCGGGGCTACAGGGCGAAATCGAAGGGGGGAAAGAGGGAGGGGAGGCGTAGGAGCTCACAGCGGTGCCGTAGAGGAGGTCAGCGAGCTCGGGGAGGTCCTAGCAGCGCTGAATTGACCGGAGGCGAGCTCGGGCGCTGGAGGTGGAAGACGACGGCGGTGGCGACGTTGCAGGGGCTCCCGCGGTGCGCTTCTCGGCGAGGATGAAGAGGTGGTCGAGGCGGATCTCCTGGGCACTTCGGGGAAGCGAGGGAGGCCCGGTGGCCGCGGCGAATAGCGTCGGTGGCGACGGCTGCGCTCGGCACGAGAGGGAGAGAGAAACAGAGGAGGGGGAGAGCTCGGGAGGGAGTGAGGGGCGGTCGGGGAGGCGCGTGGCGTCGTCCGGGCGTCGCTGGGGAGGCCAGGGAGGAAGCAGGAGGTGGCTAGGGGGGGGGGAAGCAGGAGGTGGCCGAGGCAGCGTCGGCGAGCGCCACGCCTCGCCTCTGCTCGTCCTCCTGGCAGAGGAGGAAGAGGACAAAGGAGGAGGTGGGCTGGGCCGGCTGGGGAAACTGGGCCGGCTCTGGTGGCTGCGCGGGTAAGGCCAGGTAAGTGGCCCAGGTGGCCTCTCTCTCCTTTATTTTGTTCTGTTTTATTTTTTTCTATTTCTGCAATTTGTTTTTGATTTGTTTTAAATATCAAATCATTTTATAAAATCCTGGAAATAAATATGGGTGCTTTCTGAATTATTCCAGTGACCCTTATCAATTTTCAGAATTGTTGGAGCATTTAAAAATATTAATAGTATTTAAATGCCCCAATTCAAATACAATATGGATTATTCAAAAATCCATAATGGCCCAAAAATATTGGCATCATTTTTGGTAGAGGTTTTTCACCTTTGTCAAAAATCATGAACATTTTTGAAAGTCATTTGGACTTGCTTGAAAGTATTTTAGGTGAACCTAGTGAATTCCTTTAATGCTAGGGTTTGAGCAATCCCCATTTCAAGTTCATTCAAAAGTTAAACATGATGCACACATGAGGCTAGGGTAGAGCAATGCCAGAAGCTAGGGATGTGACAACTCACCCCCACTAAACAAGAATCTCGTCTCGAGATTCAAGCATAGGGTAAGGTGAAGGGGAAACGCAACTAGTATAATCTTCACGATCCAGGTTGCACTTCATAGGAACGTAGATTCGATCACCATCATCGTTTGAAGTCTTGCTCTCAGAATTCCTGTCAACATGACATGGAGGGAAGAAGGAGACTCTAGAAGGGTCGATCTCCTCGAAGATCGAACAACTCAGGATTAACTCACGGAATGAGACATAGAACCATCTCTCGAGTTGAGACACGGGATACACATCCATAGGAATGGAGTGAAGCAGATGACGAAGGTTCACTAGGTAGACCACAATTTCACGCTTAAGAAGGTGGTAATCGGTTGTCAACGTAGCGAGGAGTTGAGTTGCCATGATACCACAACGAGACACCTTCGGAACCGTGACTCGTAGAGATATTCCCTTAAGTGGCAAAAAGAATTACTTTTGATTCAGAGATCATTGAAACTCTTTAAACCAACCTAAGACAATTCTCGAGCGATCGTTTGGAGGGGGTCGGTAGAATGGCATACTCAAACTTGGATGATGTGGATTACCTTGTTGAAGACAACGTAATGGATGATTTTTGCTTATCACCGGAAATGGAAGAGACCCATGGTAGAATGACACATTGGCGGTGCAAGCTGGGAACAAAATGCAAATGCTGGGAATGATTCTAGTAGCTGGGAGAGGCTCAACAATAGAGAGTTAATTCACTGTTGGAGTGGTTATAGCATAACCGAGGAAATCTGGGACAATCCCAGCTAGTGCCGATGATAAGACGTCGCGCTTGTGCGTGCTCTCAAGAACTTGAGCATTTCCACAATCATCAAGGTTTTATCAACAACTGCGTCAAGGGTGATGACAACACAACATACTACCATGATGAATAGCGATGGACGATGCAGATGCGAAGGAGGATAACACTTTCTCAGATCTCACCTTAGCGAGGCTAAGCAAATAAAATCTGGATGATCGACCGAGAGACATTTAGCACTCCGCTTCTAATGTTCTCCTTGATGTGCTAGTATAACCCATTCATAGATATGGTTTGATATCTAAAACATCAAGTAAAAGGTCGGACTTCGGGAACACAAAAATCCATAGGGGCAACTAGGGAGTAAATCCTACGAAATCCCTATGGGGAGGTGGCCAATTCCATCAAATAAGATACTATAATAATAGGTCTACCGGATGGGTGTGTTAGCCACGACATCCACCTTACCGGTTATCGAGAGACCAATATTATAGTTCTTGGGAAATGTTCCAACCCATCATATCTGCCTAAGATTCAGATCTGGTTGGCGTCAGGATATTCCAGACTCATCGAGTCTAGGAAGAAAAATAAAGTTTGCAACACAAATCGACGAGATGACGTTGCGAGATTCTCGGAAGACGAACTACGGTAGCAAGCTCCAAAACATGGGATGGTTCTGCTACAAACATGTGAACACGTTGTCCCAGACAAGCATGACCACGAAGTAGTCTTATAATAAAACACTACCGAGTTCAGGAGGGGAACCATCATTAATGACATCGAAGTCTCCACGCGTGGAAGTCCAAAGAGTTCACCTTGGACAGACTGCTTTATCTTTGAACAACTCAATCAGTGGCTTGGTGTGCTAGGATATACATATAGCATGGAGGTTGCAAATCTCCAGACCACAGAATACTTCGCACGTATGCATGACTGACTTGGGATGATTCCAGAGGAAGCAAAACTAACTTTCTCAAATTCACGGCGGCAACTTTCACCAAATGCACGTGTATAAGAGGAAGTCACTCCTTTCATCAAACAAATACTTCATGAGCTAGCATGAAGAAAATGCTTTCAAAAGTTTCCAACACTAGCTTAATGCTCAGCAAAATTATGGAGACGGCAAGGATGTTGTCAATGGGCTTAACAACAATTCTTCTGGGTTTCCTTTCAAAAGGAATTCAATAGTTAAGTGAACAAGTGATAGCATTGGTCAGACCTAAAAGATATAATGGTGTATGCTCGAGGGATCAACCACGAATAAGACAACATTACGAGCATCGTTGGTACTGATTTGATTTGACGATAGCCCACACTCAAATCAAAGGATTGATAAGACAATAGGTCCCGCAACTGATCACAAGGACCAATCGATGAAGATATCATCTTTCTTCAACACACACTACACAAGAATATCCCTTTGGAACGAGCTAAGTCAGACAAGCTTTTATCTTCCAACTCTCCAAGTTGTTGTCCAGCTTAACCAACTAGCTCAGGGATATCTAACACCGATTCTTGGAAAGAAGGTGGTTCATAAGAAACCAACTTGATCACGGGCTCAACATAACGGTCAGGTGACGACCTGGTGATACTTCCGAGAAGACATTCAGAAAATCACGAACTACCGGTATGTTACTAAGCTCGAGAACAATCTCGCTTTTGTGGGCAAGACGATATAATCAAATGAGTGAGGACTTGACAAGATCCTAACTCATCAATCGAAGGGTGCACCGAAATAAGGACTAGGTAGCACGATCAGTCTTAGAAGGATGATTCGAAAACCAACATGCTAAGAATGAAATTATTGTCCTTTAACTACCAAGCAACAGAGTTGCTAGCAGTATTGATTTCACACATCACAATTCATTTGTCGGTATTCCGGTTGCATCAACACGAGGGCCGAGGAATGAACAGTGATGGCAAGAAGTATCACTGTACCAAGAGTTCATGGGATGGTGTGCAATTCCTATAACAATCTCGATATAAAATATGTAATACTCCAAGGTAGAGCAGAACCAAAAGCTGGATTGGCATTTGATCTGCGGAATACAACTACTTTGACCCAATCCTAGATATGGAAGAGGTACTGGAGTTTGTTTCTCCTAGTCATTCCGGAATAGAATGGCTTGACAGACCACAAGAGTCATAGGCATCGATGAACGAACGCACGCATACTCTTGACTATCAATTGATAGACGAGGGTCAGAATGCAATTAAAGAGAGACAACTCAAAGGAACATATAACTTTCTGAGTTGTGGATGCATAGATTAGTATGTCGAACCAAGTTCAACATATTTCTTCCGGATAACCCATGCGGAAAGGTAGAACTGGCAGAGTCACAATATATAACGGAGAACTCATCAAGAATAATCCTGTTGTGATATTTCAGTTCAACGAGGAACTTCTGCCATAAGTAGTTCATGGTATTTGGAAGAAGAAGATACCACGGACTTTAAGGACTATCGCAAAGGTTACTAATATCCTAAAGGCACTAACAATTACTATCAACATGAGGTAGGTAGAGTGAATCTCGGGTTCAGAACCCAGGAGTAGAATACCTACTACTAAGTAGCATCACGGGATGCTTTCGAGAATAAAAGCCAGAATCATCACACTGGGACACAAAACATTGCTAGATTACTAGGTGACTCCCTAAAACACCTAGGGTCATAATAATAGCTCCAACATATATGTCAAGGCAATAATTTACCTCAACTCACCGATTAGTGTGGTTAATCTGGCCCATGGGAACATCGGAAACAGAAGGAAGGGATTTGCAAATGCATCGGACTATTTAGAAACCTGGGATGACTTGGACAGCATAACGGCTGTAAATGCTCAGAAAAGATTTGAGACATTCACAAAAATGGTGGCATAACCACTCAAAGGCACAATATCAAGGTTTCGAGATCAACAATTTAACATACGGAAGTAATAGGAACTGAAACGAGGCTTAAGTCCAACAATTCTATAGGTCTACGGATTGGTAACACGTGATCCTAATAGAAAGAAGAGATAGCCTAGTTCTTAATCCCCGCAGGAAAGATAAGATGACTCAGATCAGAAGGGCATGAGGTATAAGGAGTAAAAAGAGCCTTACGTTCCATCCCACAATCAATTCCCTTATATAACTAAAGAATTTCTAGACTCAACTTCGACCAGTTTGGCTTGGTAATCCTACAGGCAGTCAAGCTCTGATACCAACGCTGTCAGGACCCCGACTCAATGCCACATCGATCTAGCATGTAACACCTCATATCACTTTGCGGCCTCACGCACGGTATTCCCACGGGTGTCGCCTTACCTTTGCCCGGGACCGTTTGCGCCTTTTGGCACACGTATATGACAGTGTCGCTAGCATCCATATGATAAGGAGCCCGGGCTGACATGGCTAGTCGTAAACCCAAAGTGGCACAGACTTACAGGGACAGGCATCCATGACCCAGCATCGAACGTGTCGGTCATCAGCGAGCGAATCCAGGCTGTAGCACTGGGCTAGCAGGACTCCGGTGAACCGGGCTGTAGCGGGCTAACAGGACTCCGGTATTCATCGCGTGACATTTCCCCGAAGGGACAGACACAGGAACGAAGAAGGACACATGCCGGCCAGCCTAAGTGTTCCGGAGCAGTAGCAAGCTACCATGGCTCAGTGAAACACTAGGAGACATTTCCCGGTAAGAGAGGCTACTAAAGATAAACAACTAGATGGTCAGATCCCACACATACCAAGCATTTCAATAACATACACACAATATGCTCGATATGTGCAATACAACATGGCATCACAAAATGACTCTACGACTCAAGTAATTTATTCAATAGGCTCCGAGGAGCGAGATATTACAATCATGGGTCTCATGACCCAACAATCAGAGCATACAAGTCAAAGCACAAGCGGAAGCTATCATGTCTGAGTACAGACATCTATAAATGGAAAAGGCTGAGAAGCCTGACTATCTACCAGATCCTGCCGGGGCACAAGATCGTAGCTGAGGTATCAAGCTAAACGTCGAAGTCCACGTGGAACTACTAGTGAGACTGAAGTCTCTCTGCAAAAATGTAAAATAGGCAAACGTGAGTACAAATGTACCCAGCAAGACTTACATCAGATCTATCTACATATGCATCATTATCAACAAAGGGGATGGTGGAGTTTGACTGCAGCAAGCCAGCTTTGACTCGGTGGCTAACCTGAACTACGACTGCAATGCAACTTTTTGAGGCGGCGCACACGAGTCCACATATTCACCATATCAATACACCACTATGGATCCGCTCCCGTCTCCCTACGAGAACGCCATCCATAGCACTCACGCTTATCTTGCGTATTTTAGGGTATCCACTTTCACTTGTCTATGAACTGATATAAGCAACCCAGAAGTCCTTTTCCGCGGACACGGCTATTCGAATAGATCATATTAACCCTGCAGGGGTGTACTTCTTCACACACGCTCTCACCACTTACCGTCGTTTACACGACATGTACTCGGCAACCTTCAAGCGGAAGCCCAACGTGGGTGTCGGCCACGACCTGCCTAAACACTCAAGTCTCTAGTCCAGGTTTATCGCCTATTCGGGTTCCATCCATGAGGAGATCCGGCCGGAGTTTCGCTCACAGCCCCAAACGATGTGTACAGGGTTCCGTGACACCAAACGGGTGCCCGGTTTACCCGGCCACGTGCCTACCGCATCACAGCCCACCCCTACGGTCAGCGCTGTCCACGGCCTCCAGCATACTACAAACACCAGAAACTACTTGCAACTCCTGGACAGAGGACAAGGGTGATTAAGAAGCCGAGAGGGTCCATTGGTTTCGGGCCCAATGCGTGGTAGTAGCTGAATCATGGATCACAAACACAGAACTCAGTTCCTGAGGACGGCTGCAATGAGACAACCCACCATGTACTCCTACATGGCCTCTCACCGCTACCTTTACCAAATCGTGTTCACACACTTAGCTCACACACAGTAGGACATGTTCACACGCCTCTGATTCATCCCCGATGAATCAGACCTGACTCAACTCTAGGCAATAGCAGGCATGACAAACAAGCATGAATGAGTAGGCACAACAGGGCTCAAACAACTCCTACTCATGCTAGTGGGTTTCATCTATTTACTGTGGAATGACAGGTCATGCAGAGGATAAAGGGGTTCAGCTACCGCAACAAGTAACAGATGAGTCGGTGTTGTCCTAATGCAGTAAAGAGAGCAGGAGCGAGAGAGTAGGATTGTATCGGAATGAACAAGGGGGTTTTGCTTGCCTGGCACTTCTGAAGATAACATTGAGTCTTCATCAGTGTCAACGATCACGTCATCGGTATCACGCCTATCGAGAGGGGACAAATACCGGCAACACAGAAGGAACACAATCAATGCAATGCACAATATGATGCATGATCATGACATGGCAAAATGAATGCGTTTTGAGCTAATGCAACTAGCAACAGATTAAATGAAGTTGGTTTGAATCCAAGATTCAAATTCAAACTCCATATGTGATTATTTAAATGTCATTCACTTCATTTGCTCTAAACAGTAGTGATAAGTTGTTCTAACATGCATGAAAATGGTACAGATGGATTCCTTGAATTTTTCTGATAATTTTTCATATATAAATTATTTAATTTGGAGTTACGGTTAATTTTCTATGAATTTTGGAAGTTTTAGGCATTTTCTGAAATTTATAAATCATTTAGGATTTATTTAAATTCCAGAACAAATACTGCGTCAGCATGACGTAATAGTGACGTCAGCAGGTCAACGGGCTGGTCCGGGTCAAACCTGACGTGTGGGACCCACACGTCAGTGACAGGGGGTTAACAGGGTTTTTTTTAGTTTAATTAAAAGGTTAGGGGGGGGGGTCGGGCCCACTGGTCAGCGTCAGGGGGGGGTTTATTTTAGTTTAATTAAGGATTAAGACACTAGGGCCCACATGTCAGTGTCAGCAGGGGGGGGTAATTAAATTAAAATAAACTAACTAATTAACAGGGGGGCTGGCCCCACCTGTCATCGACCCGGGGGGGGTCAAACCCCTGGTCAAATGGCCCAAACAGGCCGGCGGCTCAACGCCGGCGGCAACAGGCACGGCGGAGGGCTTCGGGATCGCTCCTCCGGCGACCATTCGGGCGGCGGAGAGGCTCTACGGGTAGCTGGGAGGGCGCCGCGTCTTCCTGTGGAGTCGGTTGGGGTCGGGGCGGCCGGAATCGGTGTCGGCGGCGAGCGAGGCGGCGGCCGGAGCTCGGGTTCGAGCGGGGCGAGGCCACAGAGGACGGGAGGGATGGTTAAGGGGCTCGCCGAGCTCCTGAGGATGCTAGGAGCACGGTGCCGTGCTCGGTTTCGAGCCTTGCTGTCTGCAGTGACGGCGGCGACATCGCCGGCGGAGCCGAGCTCGCGGCTCCGGTGGGATCGGGGCTACAGGGCGAAATCGAAGGGGGGAAAGAGGGAGGGGAGGCGTAGGAGCTCACAGCGGTGCCGTAGAGGAGGTCAGCGAGCTCGGGGAGGTCCTAGCAGCGCTGAATTGACCGGAGGCGAGCTCGGGCGCTGGAGGTGGAAGACGACGGCGGTGGCGACGTTGCAGGGGCTCCCGCGGTGCGCTTCTCGGCGAGGAGGAAGAGGTGGTCGAGGCGGATCTCCTGGGCACTTCGGGGAAGCGAGGGAGGCCCGGTGGCCGCGGCGAACAGCGTCGGTGGCGACGGCTGCGCTCGGCACGAGAGGGAGAGAGAAACAGAGGAGGGGGAGAGCTCGGGAGGGAGTGAGGGGCGGTCGGGGAGGCGCGTGGCGTCGTCCGGGCGTCGCTGGGGAGGCCAGGGAGGAAGCAGGAGGTGGCTAGGGGGGGGAAGCAGGAGGTGGCCGAGGCAGCGTCGGCGAGCGCCACGCCTCGCCTCTGCTCGTCCTCCTGGCAGAGGAGGAAGAGGACAAAGGAGGAGGTGGGCTGGGCCGGCTGGGGAAACTGGGCCGGCTCTGGTGGCTGCGCGGGTAAGGCCAGGTAAGTGGCCCAGGTGGCCTCTCTCTCCTTTATTTTGTTCTGTTTTATTTTTTTCTATTTCTGCAATTTGTTTTTGATTTGTTTTAAATATCAAATCATTTTATAAAATCCTGGAAATAAATATGGGTGCTTTCTGAATTATTCCAGTGACCCTTATCAATTTTCAGAATTGTTGGAGCATTTAAAAATATTAATAGTATTTAAATGCCCCAATTCAAATACAATATGGATTATTCAAAAATCCATAATGGCCCAAAAATATTGGCATCATTTTTGGTAGAGGTTTTTCACCTTTGTCAAAAATCATGAACATTTTTGAAAGTCATTTGGACTTGCTTGAAAGTATTTTAGGTGAACCTAGTGAATTCCTTTAATACTAGGGTTTGAGCAATCCCCATTTCAAGTTCATTCAAAAGTTAAACATGATGCACACATGAGGCTAGGCTAGAGCAATGCCAGAAGCTAGGGATGTGACACCTAGATGCAGCTACCACGCTCTATTTGGAGCTATTCCAAATAACTGTTCTACTTGGAGCTATTCTAAATTATTGCTGCATTATATGTATCCGGTCTCTCTACTCAGAGCTATCCGGATAGGTGTCAAGCTTGCATCGACATAACCCTTTACGACGAACTCTTTTACCACCTCCATAATCGAGAAAATTCCTTAGTCCACTAGTTACTAAGGATAACTTTGACCGCTGTCCTGTGAGCCATTCTTGGATCACTCTTGTACCCCTTGACTGACTCATGGCAAGGCACACTTCAGGTGCGGTACACAGCATAGCATACTGAAGAGCCTACGTCTTAAGCATAGGGGACGACCTTCGTCCTTTCTCTCTTTTCTGACGAGGTCGAGCTTTAAGTCTTAACTTCGTACCTTACAACTCAGGCAAGAACTTCTTCTTTGACTGATCCATCTTGAACACCTTCAAGATCATGTCAAGGTATGTGCTCATTTGAAAGTATTATTAAGCATTTTGATCTATCCTTATAGATCTTGATGCTCAATGTTCAAGTAGCTTAATCCAGGCTTTCCATTGAAAAACACCTTTCAAATAACCCTATATGCTCTCTAGAAATTCTACGTCATTTCTAATCATCAATATATGTCAACAACATATACTCATCAGAAATTCTATAGTGCTCCCACTCACTTCTTTGGAAATACAAGTTTCTCATAAACTTTGTACAAACCCAAAATCTTTGATCATCATCAAAGCATACATTCCAACTCCGAGATGCTCACTCCAGTCCTTAGAAGGATTGCTGGAGCTTTGCATACTTATTAGCATCTTTCGGGATTGACAAAACCTTTCGGTTGTATCACATACAACCTTTCCTCAATAAAATCGTCGAGGAAAGAATGTTTTGACATCCTATCTGCAAGATTTCATAAATAATGCAGTAATGGCTAGTATAATTCCAACAGACTCTTAGCATCGCTACGAGTGAGAAAATCTCATCGTAGTCAACTCCTTGAACTTGTCGGAAAACATCTTAACGACAAGTCGAGCTTTCTTAATGGTGACATTTACCATCATCGTCCGTCTTCCTTTAAAATCCATCTGTACTCAACAGCCTTACGACCATCAAGTAGTTCTTCCAAAGTCTACACTTTGTTTTCATACATGGATCCTCTCTCGGATTATATGGCCTCAAGCCATTTATCGGAATCCAGGCCCACCATCGCTTCTCCATAGCTCGTAGGTTCATTGTTGTCTAGCAACATGACCTTCAAGACATGATTACGTACCACTCTGAAGTAGTACGCATCCTTGTCATCCTACGAGGTTTGGTAGTGACTTGATCCGAAGTTTCATGATCAACATCACAAGCTTCCACTTCAATTGGTGTAGGTGCCACAGGAACAACTTCCTGTGCCCTGCCACACACTAGTTGAAGAGACGGTTCAATAACCTCATCAAGTCTCCACCATCCTCCCACTCAATTCTTTCGAGAGAAACTTTTCCTCGAGAAAGGACCCGATTCTAGAAACAATCCATATTGCTTTCGGATCTGAATTAGGAGGTATACCCAACTGTTTTGGGTTTCCTATGAAGATGCATTTTATCCGCTTTGGGTTCGAGCTTATCAACCTGAAACTTTTCATATAAGCGTCGCAGCCCCAAACTTTTAAGAAACGACAACTTAGGTTTCTCTAAACCATAATTCATACGGTGTCATCTCATCGGAATTACGTGGTGCCCTATTTAAAGTGAATGTGGTTGTCTCTAATGCCTAACCCATGAACGATAGTGGTAATTCGATAAGAGACATCATGGTACGCACCATATCCAATAGGGTGCAACTATGATGTTCAGACACACCATCACACTATGGTGTTCCAGGCGGTATTAATTGCAAAACAATTTCCACAATGTCTTAATTGTGTGCCAAAACTTGTAACTCAGATATTCATCTCTATGATCATATCATAGACATTTTATCCTCTTGTCACAATGATCTGCTACTTCACTCTGAAATTACTTGAACCATTCAATAATTCAGACTTGTGTTTCATCAAGTAAATATACTCAACATTTACTCGAATCATCTGTGAAGTAAGAACATAATGATATTCACTGCATGCCTCAGCACTCATTCAACTGCACACATCAAAAATGTGTTACTTCCAACAAGTTGCTATCTTGTTCCATTTTACTGAAAACGAGGCTTTTCAGTCATCTTGCCCATGTGGTATGATTTGCATATCTCAAGTGATTCAAAATCAAGTGAGTCCAAACGATCCATCTGCATGGAGTTTCTTCATGCGTATACACCAATAGACATGGTTCGCATGTCTCAAACTTTTCAAAAACGAGTGAGTCCAAAGATCCATCAACATGGAGCTTCTTCATGCGTTTTATACCATTATGACTTACATGGCAGTGCCACAAGTAAGTGGTACTATTATTACTATCTTATATCTTTTGGCATGAAAATGTGTATCACTACGATCGAGATTCAATAAACCATTCATTTTAGGTGTAAGACCATTGAAGGTATTATTCAAATAAACAGAGTAACCATTATTCTCCTTAAATGAATAACCGTATTGCGATATACATAATCCAATCATGTCTATGCTCAACGCAAACACCAATCTCGGTGGTAGAGGGAGCGTGCGATGCTTGAACATATCAACCTTGGAAACACTTCCAACATATATCGTCAGCTCACCTTTAGCTAGTCTCCGTTTATTCCGTAGCTTTTATTTCGAGTTACTAATACTTAGCAACCGAACCGGTATCCAATACCCTGGTGCTACTAGGAGTACTAGTAAAGTACACATTAACATAATGTATATCCAATATACTTCTATCGACCTTGCCAGCCTTCTCATCTACCAAGTATCTAGGGTAATGCTGCTCCAGTGGTTGTTCCCCTTATTACAGAAGCACTTAGTCTCGGGTTTGGGTTCAACCTCGGGTTTCTTCACTGGTGCAACAGCTGATTTGCCGTTTCATGAAGTATCCCTTCTTGCACTTGCCCTTCTTGAAACTAGTGGTTTCACCAACCATCAACAATTGATGCTCCTTCTTGATTTCTACTTTCGCGGTGTCAAACATCGCGAATACCTCAAGGATCATCATATCTATCCCTGATATGTTATAGTTCATCACGAAGCTCTAGCAGCTTGGTGGCAATGACTTTGGGGAAACATCACTATCTCATTTGGAAGATCAACTCCCACTCGATTCAAGTGATTGTTGCACTCAGACAATCTGAGCACAAGCTCAACGGTTGAGCTTTTCTCCCTTAGTTTGTAGGCTAAGAAAATTGTCGAAGGTCTCATACCTCTTGACATGGGCACGAGCCTGAAATCCCAATTTCAGCCCTCGAAGCATCTCATATGTTTCGCGATGTTTCGAAAATGTCTTTCGTGCCTCAACTCTAAACCGTTTAACTGAACTATCACGTAGTTATCAAGATGTGTATGTCCGATGTTCACAACATCCACAAACGACGTTTGGGGTTCAGCACACTGAGCAGTGCATTAAGGACATAAGCTTTCTACTGATCGCATAATCGCTACTATCAACTTTCAACTATAATTTTCTCTAGGAACATATCTAAACAGTAGAACTATAGCGCGAGCTACGACATAATTTGCAAAAGGTCTTTTGACTATGTTCAGGATAATTAAGCTCATCTTATGAACTCCCACTCAGATAGACATCCCTCTAGTCATCTAAGTGATTACATGATCCGAGTCAACTAGCCCGTGTCCGATCATCACGTGAGACGGACTAGTCATCATCGGTGAACATCTTCATGTTGATCGTATCTACCATACGACTCATGCTCGACCTTTCGGTCTCCGTGTTCCGAGGCCATGTCTGCACATGCTAGGCTCGTCAAGTTAACCCTAACTGTTTTCGCTGTGTAAAACTGTCTTACACCCGTTGTATGTGAACGTAAGAATCCATCACACCCGATCATCACGTGGTGCTTAGAAGCGACGAACTGTAGCAACGGTCCACAGTTAGGGGAGAACACTTCTTGAAATTTTGTAAGGGATCATCTTATTTACTACCGTCGCCCTAAGTAAACAAGATGCATAAACATGATAAACATCACATGCAATCAAATAGTGACTTGATATGGCCAATATCATTTTGCTCCTTTTGATCTTCATCTTCGGGGCTCCATGATCATCATCGTCACCGGCATGACACCATGATCTCCATCATCATGATCTCCATCATCGTGTCTTCATGAAGTTGTCACGCCAACGACTACTTCTACTTCTATGACTAACGCGTTTAGCAATAAAGTAAAGTAATTTACATGGCGTTCTTCAATGACACGCAGGTCATACAATAAATAAAGACAACTCCTATGGCTCCTGCCGGTTGTCATACTCATCGACATGCAAGTCGTGAATCCTATTACAAGAACATGATCAATCTCATACATCACATATTATTCACCACATTCTTGTTGGCCATATCACATCACAAAGCATACCCTGCAAAAACAAGTTAGACGTCCTCTAATTGTTGTTTGCATGTTTTACGTGGCTGCTATGGGTTTCTAGCAAGAACGTTTCTTACCTACGCAAAACCACAACGTGATATGCCAATTGCTATTTACCCTTCATAAGGACCCTTTTCATCGAATCCGTTCCAACTAAAGTGGGAGAGACTGGCACCCGCTAGCCACCTTATGCACCAAGTGCATGTCAATCGGTGGAACCTGTCTCACGTAAGAGTACGTGTAAGGTCGGTCCGGGCCGCTTCATCCCACAATACCGTCGAAACAAGATTGGACTAGTAAAGGTAAGCATATTGAACAACATCAACGCCCACAACTACTTTGTGTTCTACTCGTGCAAAGAATCTACGCAATAGACCTAGCTCATGATGCCACTGTTGGGGAACGTAGCAGAAATTCAAAATTTTCCTACGTGTCACCAAGATCTATCTATGGAGAGACCAGCAACGAGTAGAAAGAGAGTGCATCTACATACCCTTGTAGATAGCTAAGCGGAAGCGTTCAAGTGAACGGGGTTGATGGAGTCGTACTCGTCGTGATTCAAATCACCGATGATCAAGTGCCGAACGCACGGCACCTCCGCGTTCAACACACGTACAGCCCGGTGACGTCTCCCACGCCTTGATCCAGCAAGGAGAGAGGGAGAGGTTGAGGAAGACTCCATCCAACAGCAGCACAACGGCGTGGTGTTGGTGGAGGAGCGTGGCAATCCCGCAGGGCTTCGCCAAGCACCATGGGAGAGGAGGAGTAGAGAGAGAGGTAGGGCTGCACCAAGAGGGAGAGAACTCATGTGTATGGCAGCCCCAAACCTCATCTATATATAGGGGGAAGGGGGGGATGCGCCCCCTTTAGGGTTTCCCAACCCCAAGGGGTGCGGCCAGCCCTAGATGGCAAAGGGGAGGCGGCCAAGGGGGGAGAGGAGAGGGAGGCGCACCAATATGGGCCTTAAGGCCCATCTGGACTAGGGTTTGCCCCCTCCCACTCTCCCTTGCGCCTTGGCCCCCTTGTGGGGGGCGCACCAGCCCTCCTAGGGGCTGATCCCCTCCCACACTTGGCCCACGCAACCTTCTGGGGCAGGTGGCCCCACTTGGTGGACCCCGGGACCCTCCCGGTGGTCCCGGTACAATACCGATATCGCCCGAAACTTTTCCGGTGACCAAAACAGGACTTCCCATATATAAATCTTTACCTCCGGACCATTCCGGAACTCCTCGTGACGTCCGGGATCTCATCCGGGACTCCGAACAACATTCGGTAACCACATACAAGCTTCATTTATAACCCTAGCGTCATCGAACCTTAAGTGTGTAGACCCTACGGGTTCGGGAGACATGCAGACATAACCGAGACGTTCTCCGGTCAATAACCAACAGCGGGATCTGGATACCCATGATGGCTCCCACATGTTCCACGATGATCTCATCGGATGAACCACGATGTCAAGGACTTAATCAATCCCGTATTCAATTCCCTTTGTCTATCGGTATGTTACTTGCCCGAGATTCGATCGTCGGTATCCAATACCTTGTTCAATCTCGTTACCGGCAAGTCACTTTACTCGTTCCGTAACACATCATCCCGTGATCAACTCCTTGGTCACATTGCGCATATGATGATGTCCTACCGAGTGGGCCCAGAGATACCTCTCCGTTTACACGGAGTGACAAATCCCAGTCTCGATCCGCATAAAACAATAGATACTTTCGGAGATACCTGTAGTGCACCTTTATAGTCACCCAGTTACGTTGTGACGTTTGATACACCCAAAGCACTCCTACGGTATCCAGGAGTTACACGCTCTCATGGTCAAAGGAAGAGATACTTGAGATTGGCAAAGCTCTAGCAAATGAACTACACGACCTTTTGTGCTAGGCTTAGGATTGGGTCTTGTCCATCACATCATTCTCCTAATGATGTGATCCCGTTATCAACGACATCCAATGTCCATAGCCAGGAAACCATGACTATCTGTTGATCACAACGAGCTAGTCAACTAGAGGCTCACTAGGGACATATTGTGGTCTATGTATTCACACGTGTATTACGATTTCCGGATAATACAGTTATAGCATGAATAAAAGACTATTATCATGAACAAAGAAATATAATAATAACTTATTTATTATTGCCTCTAGGGCATATTTCCAACATGTATTGGGTGTGTTGGGGACACAAGAGACTCTTTGTTATTTGGTTGCAGGGTTGTTTGAGAGAGACCATCTTCATCCTATGCCTCCCACGGATTGATAAACCTTAGGTCATCCACTTGAGGGAAATTTGCTACTGTCCTACAAACATGTGCACTTGCAGGCCCAACAACGTCTACAAGAAGAAGGTTGTGTAGTAGACATCAAGCTCTTTTCTGGCGCCATTGCCGGGGAGGCTAGGTAAGTGAAGGTATATCTTTAGATCTTGCAATCGAATATTTTTGTTTCTTGTTTTAGCACTAGTTTATTTTATAAAAGAAAATTACAAAAAAATGGAGTTGAGTTTGTCTCATACGCTTCACCTTTTTAATATCTTTCGTGAGTATGATGGAAAGGATAATTGTGCTCAAGTACTAGAAGAAGAAATCTATAGAATGTTTTTATATGATGAGCATGATTGCAATGTTGTTAGTATGAATTCCTTGAATATCCATGATGCTAATGATATGCAAAGCCACAAGCTTGGGGAAGCTATGTTTGATGGAGATGATATTTTTTTGTCCCCCAAGCTTTGATGAGCAAATTTACTATGATGAAAGCATGCCTCCTATTTATGATGATTATTGTGATGATACGCATGCTATAAAGAAGAAGTTTGCTTATGTGGAGAGTAGTGATATTTATATGCTAGTAGATCATGAAAAGAATGCTTTAGGTGCTGGTTATATTGTTGAATTCATTCATGATGCTACTGAAAATTATTATGAGGGAGGAACATATGCTTGTAGGAATTGCAATAATGTCAAGTTTCCTCTCTTTGTGCTTAAATTCTTGAAGCTATGCTTGTTGTGCCATCCTATGCTAGTTGATTATTGTTCCCATAAGTTGTTTGCTCACAAAATCCCTATGCATAGGAAGTGGTTTAGACTTAAATGTGCTAGTCATATGCTTCATGATGCTCCTCTGATGTTTCAATTCTTATCTTTTATGTGAGCATCATTAACATCATCATGCCTAGCTAAAAGGCATTAAAGAAAAGCGCTTGTTGGGAGACAACCCAATATTTATCCTTACTGTTTTTGTGTTTCCACATGATTATGCTACTATAGTAATCATGTTTTATAGCTTTTGTTTCAATAAAGTGCCAAGTAGAACCTTTGGTAAGACTTGGGTGAAGTTTATGTGATCTTGCTGTGAAAAATAGAAACTTTAGCGCTCACGAGATTAGCTTCCATTTTTTACTGGAGAGTGATTTTAGGTTGATTCTTTTTGCAGATGATTAATAGACAAATTGCTCAGGTCCATCAATTTATTTCATAATTTTTGGGGTTCCAGAAGTATACGTTTTATACAGAAGTATATGTGTTGTTGTCTTATTTTGATGCATCTATGGCTAGTATTAAGTGGTATGAACCATAGAGATGAA
The DNA here is from genome assembly GCF_018294505.1 of Triticum aestivum. Lineage (NCBI taxonomy): Eukaryota > Viridiplantae > Streptophyta > Magnoliopsida > Poales > Poaceae > Triticum > Triticum aestivum. The sequence goes on from NC_057810.1 coordinate 97,044,330, forward strand.
TTTAGAATGAGTTCATTACAATACCTAAGTGGTGGTTTTATTTTCTTATACTAACGGAGCTTACGAGTTTTGTGTGGTTGAAGTTTTCAAGTTTTGGGTAAGGATTCGATGGACTATGGAATAAGGAGTGCCAAGAGCCTAAGCTTGGGGATGCCCAAGGCACCCCAAGGTAATATTCAAGGACAACCAAGCAACTAAGCTTGGGGATGCCCTGGAAGGCATCCCCTCTTTCGTCTTCGTTCATCGGTAACTTTACTTGGAGCTATATTTTTATTCACCACATGATATGTGTTTTGCTTGGAGCGTCATTTTCTCTTGTTAGTTTTTGCTTGCTGTTAGTTAGAATAATGTTTTTATTCTTTAGTTTCAATAAAAAAAGTCAAGGATAGCCTTTGCCATTCTTATTTTGCTAGTTTGCATGTTGCTGTTTGAAAACAGAAAGTTTACCTCTGTTGCAAAAATTCCCTAGAAAAGTCAGAGCATGGTATAACATTGAATCTTTTTGCATATTGAGCTCTGATAAATTTATTACAGTAGGAATTTTAGTTCATAATTTTTGGAGTCAGGGAAGTATTGATACTCTTGCATTCTTTACAGACTGTACTGTTTTGGCAGATTGCTGTTATGTTTGCATTGTTTGCATATGTTTGCTTGTTTAATGATTCTATTTAAGTATAGGATTATTAAATATGCAGAGGCATTTAGTATGCAATGTTGAATAATAATTTTAGTGATTTCTTACAGTAGGAAATGATAAGGTTTTGCATTGGTTTATACTGACCTATCTCACGAGTTCTTGTTGAGTTTGTTGTGAATGAAGCTTTTGATAAAAAGAGAAACCATGATATGAGATGAATTAAGGAGACACAAAAGTTCAAGGTTGGGGATGCCCAAGGCACCCCAAGATAATATTTCAAGAAGTCTCAAGCACCTAAGCTTGGGGATGCCCCGATAGGCATCCCACCTTTCTTCTTCAACAACTATCGGTTAGTATCGGTTGAGCCTAAGTTTTTGCTTCTTCACATGAGTTGTGCTATCCTTGCATTGTAGTTTTCTTTAGCTTTGCTTGCTGTTTGAATAAAGTATCAAGATCTGAAATTCTTTAATGAGAGAGAGCCTTACATGAATTGGAATTTGCTAGAATACTCTATGTGCTTCACTTATATCTTTTGAGCTTGATAGTTTTGCTCATGGAGCTTCACTTATATCTTTTGAGCGTGATAATTTTTGCTCTAGTGCTTCACTTAGGTCTTTTAGAGCATGGTGGTAGTTTTATTTTGAAGAAATAGATGAACTCTCATACTTCACTTAGATTATTTTGAGAGTCGTTAATAGCATGGTGATTTGCTTAATGTTAATATACTTGGTGTTCAAGATATGTGAAACTTTCTTTTGAGTGAATTGAATACTAAGATAAGTTTGATGCTTGATAATTGTTTTGAGATATGGAGGTGATAATATAAAAGTCATGCTAGTTGGGTGATTATGAATTTGAGAAATGCTTGTGTTGAAGTTTGTAAGTCCTGTAGCATGCACGTATGGTTAAAGTTGTGTAACAAATTTGAAACATGAAGTGTACCTGGCTTGTGCATCCTTATGAGTGGCGGTCGGGGACGAGCGATGGTCTTTTCCTACCAATCTATCCCCCTAGGAGCATGCGCGTAATACTTGAATTTTTGATGACTTCTAAATTTTTGCAATAAGTATATGAGTTCTTTTGACTAATGTTAAGTCCATGGATTATACGCACTCTTACCTTTCCACCATTGCTAGCCTATTATGTACCGTGCATTGCCCTTTCTCACCTTGAGAGTTGGTGTAAACTTCGCCGGTGCATCCAAACCCCATGATACGATATAGTCTATCACACATAAACCTCCTTATATCTTCCTCAAAACAGCCACCATACCTACCTATCATGGCATTTCCATAGCCATTCCGAGATATATTGCCATGCAACTTCCACCATCATGATCATGACACACATTACTTTTGTCATATTGCCATTTCATGATCTTGTAATTGACATCGTATTTGTGGCAAAGCCACCATGCATTATTTTCCATACATGTCACTCTTGATTCATTGCCCCATCCCGGTACACCGCCGGAGGCATTCATATAGAGTCATATCTTATTCTAGTTTCGAGTTGTAATCCTTATGTTGTAATCAATAGAAGTGTGATGATCATCATTATTAGAGCATTGCCCAATCAAAAAAAATGAAAGGCCAAAAAAAGGAAGGGCCCAAAAAAAGGGCAATGCTACTATCTCTTTTCCACACTTGTGCTTGAAAGTAGCACCTTGTTCTTTATGTAGTGAGTCTCATATATTGTGCTTCAAAGTAGCACCTTGTTCTTCATGTAGTGAGTCACATAAGTTGTCTTTTTATACTAGTGGGAATTTTTCATTATAGAACTTGGCTTGTATATTCCTACGATGGGCTTCCTCAAATTCCCTAGGTCTTCATGAGCAAGCAACACTACAGGAATCCAGTACTTTGCCATCTGCCATGGCGGATGGCAAAGGCAGGGACGGCAAATGCACACCCACTAGTTTTCTTTTGTTGAGCATTCATAGCTCTAGTGCATCTGTTGCATGGCAATCCCTACTCCTCATGTTGACATCAATTGATGGGCATCTCCACAACCCGTTGATTAGCCTCGTCAATGTGAGACTTTCTCTTTTTTGTCTTCTCCACACAATCCCCATCATCATATTCTATTCCACCCATAGTGCTATATCCATGGCTCACGCTCATGTATTGCGTGAAGGTTGAAAAGGTTTGAGATTATTTAAGTACGAAATAATTGCTTGGCTTGTCATCGGGGGTATAGAAGTTGCGAACATCTTTGTGTGACAAAAATGAAGCATAGCCTAACTATATGATTTTGCAGGGATGAACTTTCTTTTGCCATGTTATTTTGAGAAGACATGATTGCTTTGATTAGTATGCTTGAAGTATTATTATTTTTGTGTCAATATGAACTTTTGTCTTGAATCTTTCGGATCTGAATATTCATATCACAATTAAGAAGATTTACATTGAAATTATGCCAAAGTATCACTCTGCATCAAAAATTCTTTTTTATCATTTACCTACTCGAGGACGAGTAGGAATTAAGCTTGGGGATGCTTGATACGTCTCCAACGTATCTATAATTTTTGATTGCTCCATGCTACTTTATCTACTGTTTTAGGCAATATTGGGCTTTATTATTCACTCTTATATTATTTTTTGGGACTAACCTATTAACCGGAGGCCCAGCCCAGATTTGCTGTTTTATGCCTATTTTAGTGTTTCGAGGAAAAGGAATATCAGACGGAGTCAAAACGGAACAAAATCAACTTGAGAAGTTATTTTTGGAAGGAAACTCACCTGATGGACTTGGACCCCACGTCAGAAGATACGGGAGGTGCTCACGAGGGTGGGGGCGTGCCCTCCCCCCCGGGCGCGCCCCCTGCCTCGTGGGGCCCATGTAGCTCCACCGACGTTCTCCCTGCACCCATATATACCTACGTACCCTAAAACTTCCAGAACAGAAAATAGATCGGGAATTCCGCCGCCGCCAGCCTTTGTAGCCACCAAAAACCAATCGGGACCCCGTTCCAGCACCCTACCGGAGGGGGATCCCATCACCGGAGGCCATCTTCATCATCCCGGCGCTATCCATGACGAGGAGGGAGTAGTTCACCCTCGGGGCTGAGGGTATGTACCAGTAGCTATGTGTTTGATCTCTCTCTCTCGTGTTCTCTCTCGTGTTCTTATATGGCACGATCTTGATGTATCCCGAGCTTTGCTATTGTAGTTGGATCTTATGATGTTTCTCCCCCTCTACTCTCTTGTGATGAATTGAGTTTCCCCTTTGAAGTTGTCTTATCGGATTGAGTCTTTTATGAACACTTGATGTATGTCTTGGTGGTCAACTTGCGGGTTTCGTGACACTTGGGAACCTATGCATAGGAGTTGGCACACGTTCTTGACTCTCCGGTAGTAGCTTTGGGGCACTCCTTGAAGTACTTTTATGTTGGTTGGATGAATCTGAGATTGTGTGATGCATATCGTATAATCATGCCCACGGATACCTGAGGTGACAATGGAGTATCTAGGTGACATTAGGGTTTTGGTTGATTTGTATCTTAAGGTGTTATTGTCGTATGAACTCTTTTATAGATCGATCCGAAAGAATAGCTTTGTGGTGGTTTCGTACCCGACCATAATCTCTACGTTTGTTCTCCGCTATTAGTTTCTTTGGAGTGACTCTTTGTCGCATGTTGAGGGCTTGTCATATGTTCTATCTATGTTATTATTGTTGAGAGAACTTACACTAGTGAAAGTATGAACCCTAGGCCTTGTTTCCTATCATTGCAATACCGTTTACGCTCACTTTTACCGCGCGCTACCATGCTGTTTTTATTATTTCAGATTACAAAAACCCATATCTACTATCTATTTTGCACTTGTATCTTCATCTCTTCGTCGAACTAGTGCACCTATACAATTTACCATTGTATTGGGTGTGTTGGGACACAAGAGACTCTTTGTTATTTGGTTGCGGGGTTGTTTGAGAGAGGCCATCTTCATCCCATGCCTCCCACGGATTGATAAACCTTAGGTCATCCACTTGAGGGAAATTTGCTATTGTCCTACAAACTTGTGCACTAGCAGGCCCAACAACGTCTACAAGAAGAAGGTTGTGTAGTAGACATCAGCGTGCGCGTTAGTGCACGCGTGGGCGCATGCGCGGGCAGGTGCATGGACGCGTGAAAGTCGGCGGGGACCTCGTGGAACCCCGTGGGATCAAGCTCGGCGACAATGTGCGGCTCCCAGCCCATCAGTGCCACGGGGATGGCGCTGGTGCAGTCGGGGCGACGGGAGCCGAAATGGGAGCGTGGACAGGCGCAGCGTCTTCCCGCAAGGCCAGTTCAAGCTCGTCCCAAAGCGCCTTATGTTCTTGAGACTCCAGCTGGGTGTCTGCCTCAGGAAACTGGAACACTAATGGCAGACCATCATGATGCGGCATGGCGTATGTTTAGGTTAGGCTAGTTGGAGGTAGACGACAGGAGAATCGGAGAGGAAGAGAGGAGATTGTAGCGATATCGGGTAGTGCGGGGTTGATTTTAAACTGCGGCGCCGGCGACAATAAAAGTGGGAGTAGTTGTGACGAAGGTGGACGGCGGAGCCTGGTTAAAGGGCTCGCCTCCCGATGAGCCTGCACAGCGGTCTGCTCGCACGCCTCCCTGTCAGCCGGCGCAGCGGTCTGCTCGCACGCCTCCCGTCGACTCATCACACGCTTGCTAGGACGGCACCTGCCGATGAGAAGCGGGGACTCGTGGCGGCACGAAACGCTCACAGTTTCAATAGTGGAAGCGTTCGCCTTAACGTGACAGGTCTTTGTTCCAAAATACCTTGGCGCTTCATTTGTGCAACTTGTCATAACAACTTGTCTCAAATTGAAGAAAAAACTTATGAAGTAATATTTGTGCCAATCACGTGACCATGCTAAGTTTCAAGAATTCATGCTCACTTTTGGATTTTCTGAAATTTAAGATCCAGGATTGAAAACAATATCATAACCTACATCATGCAATAAATTTTCAAGCCATACATCTGTCCTGTTGTATTTCTTAAGAAAGGATTTGGTCAAATATTTTGCTTAGTTAGACTTCAGACAAGTTATATATGCAGAGTAAAAGAATAATCCTTCTGTACCAGTGCATTGCCTGATATATTAACTCAAGTACTAGGCACGAAGAAACGGGCTCAATTCTGTGCTCATCCTGGTGTAGTAGTAGTAGTACTAGGCAATGCAGTTGCCGGGTGACCTTGGCGAGCGGCGACCGAGGGAATTGAACAGTGCTCGGCACGGTAGGTAACATTGTCTAGTTACTAAAGCACCCCTCCGTTGTTCATCGGTAGTCGTTATGGACCGGGGACATGAGGGGAATTTACTAGGGCTGGAATTCTGGCCGCCCGATATTTCGACTTGAAACGCTGAGGCTCGACTGGTTGGGGTTGCCTAATGTGCGTACCACGCATGCCACCGAGTGACATGAGCCCGGTATTTTTTATTTTTTTATTTTTTAGGATCAACAGGAGCCAAGGTCTGGTTGGTACGTACGCCGTTGGGTCCTACCATTCGAGAATACGAAAGTAACCTTTTAAATTGCCGAGCGAATCTATGTGTATTACAATACCTGTATTTTCCTTGCAAATACTAATCTTAACATGGTAATTGATTTATGACGAGTTGTTGAATTAGAGTGAGTTTGTGATCTAGTAATCTCAACGTGGATTTCACATTTCATGGTATCCCTAGTAAGTTTTCCAATGCAAATTTAAATTTAAAAGATGAACAATATGGAGGTGAGAAAACTTTGTATGTATCAAGCATATGACCACACACACACAGACACACACGCACGAACACAACAACAATCCAATAAGTATAGTGCATCTATTTTTCCAAACCATGCATGTATGCCACGAATTCAAAAAAAAACTCCTTCTATTCCTAAATATTAGTCTTTTAGAGAGTTCAACAAGTGACTACATACGGAGCAAAATGAGTGAATCTAGACTCTAAAATATGTCTATATACATCCGTATGTGCCAGTCCATTTGAAATCTCTAAAAACTAATATTTACAGGAACGAAGGGAGTAAAATGTAAGACATGCATGGTCCTCAGTTCAATATTTAAAATGAACATGAGACTGAAAAATGAATATTAAGTCAAGTACTACAGTACATGCAAATGTTGTGTTTAGGCAGAGCTATGATTGTCGGGGGTCAACCCCTCGACCTTAGATAAAATTGTGGAACTTTGTTTAGGGTTGTTTAGATTATATTTGTCCCCACCCTCCCAACCACCGATTGGATGTGCACCCCCACCCCTCCTCCCCGGGAGAATATCATGTGCCCCCATACCTTAGATGCTATATGCCGATACGAGTTGCTTGGAGCTTGTAGATCTGAGATATAGCAGCTCACATCATGTGTCTTAATATTTTAACAGGAAACCTTGATTAGTTTGAGAATTGCACACAATTTGTACAAAAGCTACTCAGATGCCCTTGGATCCCATGTCCAACGACCTCGAAGCTCGTATCACCGTAGCATCTAAGATGAAGGAGGACATCATATTCTCCTGTATGTAAGAATATCATGTGCTACCACACCTTAGATGCTTTGGTGATACAAGCTCTTCGGAGCCGTTGGATTTGTGACCCAACACCTCCTCGGTGGTTCGAATGGTTTTTTGCAGAAAAGCCCCAAAAGAGTTCGGCCACTACTTACAAGCACAAAGACTGCTCAGATGCCATGCATTGGATCTTAGATCAAACAACCTCGAAGCTCGTATCACCATAGCATCCAAGCTGCTATAGCACCTTATGTTTTCTCGCATGAGAGTATATGAGGTGCTCCCGCACCGTAGATTCTATGGTGATATGAGTTCACTGAGATCTAACGGCCCACAGTAGGAGGTTTGAATGTTTTGCAATATACGACTGATAGAGTTTGGGAAATGCGCAAAAAGTACAAGTACTACGCAGGTGCCATCTAATCACTGATCAGACGAGCTAGATGCTCATATCACTGTAGCTGGTAATTAAGCTACGGGGAGCACCTAATATGAGCAACGGGGAGCCGTTGGATCGAAGATGCAGCGGCACACACGAGGCCTAAATGTTTTATTTGCAAAAAAACCTTTGGAGAGTTTGGAAATTGCGCATAATTACGAAGACTACTCCCTAGCCATTGGATCTCACTTCCAACCGTGTAAAAACTCGTATCACCATAGTATCTAAGCTGCGGGGTGGATGTGATATTCGATGTCGCTGTCATTTTTTTTCGTAAACTTGCAAAATACGTGTAACTCATGTCGTTACTTATCTAACCACGCAAAGTGTTTGTTCAAAAAACCATCCTACACTGAAATATCGGAATGACACATGGGGGTCCCACTTGTCATTAATCAAATTTGGACCTAAAACTAACAAATCTGAAAGAGGAGATTCGAACTGGCAACCTGGACAACAAAGCGTAAGTCGATAGCCTGAAACAACAACGGTTGTTGGCTTTGTCCCATAACTTGATTGTATATAGTATTACGTTGAGTAGAGTAGATGGAGTGCTCGTCAACACGTGCATAACCATTGTCTCACTTACTGGTGGGTCCCAGGTTTGCAATCTCAATCTCTCTTCTCTCCATCGTCTAACCTTTGCACGGGCACACACGAAGAGCGGCGCTAGCTTGCCATGGTGTTATTACAACTAAAAAAAGCTTGGAAAATAGAAGAATCGCCTAGAACAAAGAGACGTTGTGGCTGGTCGAGACGGAGCTACCCACATCTATCCTCCATGCCACGTTTGCATGATGAAGCTGTGTGGCTAGTGGGGTGTTTTCGACCGACTGGCTGGGTCCCGAGGTCGAACCATAGGTACTAGAGTTACTACCGACGTCTGATACAGTACTCCCTCCGTCTAGGTGAGTAAGTCACCGTGACCAAGGTGGAGGGGAAAATGAGATACCTTAATGCTTACTTGCTAATTAATAGTATTGCATGCCATGAACTAACCACTGCATGTCGTGTTTGGTAGTCTCAAATCATTAAAAGCATGCACACCCCTCATCTCTTATTGGTTGATATGTCAAGAAACAAGAAATGAGATAGAAGTTAATGCACTGCGCCAAAGTGTTTTTGGATTATTTGATTTTCATAAGATGACTTAGTAGTACACACATAGACGGAGGGATTATATTTTTACACGCACATTTTTCCTCTGTGCCGAGATGTGGCACACCCTACCGCACGGTTTCGGGGTCCTCCCGGGTGGTCCACGCATATATTCTTCCTGACGTGGGACTCCCTACCGCGCGTTTTCTTGGTCCTCCTCGGTCGTAGCGCCGAAGCAAGTAAATGAGTCGTCAAATCACGAAAGACCACCTTTCCCGCCGAGTACATCAGTGAAGCACGGTGGCTAGTTTGTTGGGCTAGTTCGACCGATTAGCTAGGCCGCCGCCACATTTTTTTCACCCCTTTTTTTATCTACTTGCCGGCAGGTAAACTTAAATATCTACCGCGGCGTTGCTCTGGTGTTTGGGTGTGGCAGGATTTTAAATTTTTTCATTGACGGGAGCAGGCGCGGCAGGATTTTTAATTTTTTGATTGATAGGAGCGGGCGCGGCAGCAATTAGTCACGATGACTCCGCCTGTAAAACCCACTGCTCCCTGATGTGAGAAGTCGTCGGCTGGTGTTTTACGGTGGTGAAAACCAAAACATTCCCCGCTCCTCGGCTGGCTCCCTCCGCCTTCCCGTAGATTGCATTGCCTTTCAGCCGTTTCGCCCCCTTTGCTTCCTCTCCCCATTCCTTCTACCTGGTGCCATGGCGGCATAGCAGATCACGGAGTCCGAGGTGAGGCGCCTGACACAGGAGCTCCATGCCAAGGATGCGGAGCTCAGGTCCAAGGACGTGGAGCTCCGTGAGCTCAAGGAGGAGAGGAGTGCCATGCTCCTCCATTATGTGCGGGAGTTCACGGAGCTTCAAAAGTGGCAGGCGTCCACCACAAAGATGCTCGAGGCGTCGTCGGTGTTGCTGCAGAAAGCGGGAGATATGATAGGCCGTCAGGGGAGCCGGCTGGAGCGTGAGCGGATCGATCGTGACGAGGTCCAGGATCGCCTCAGCCACTTGGTGAACCAAGTTACCAAGCACGTGTCGCGGCTGCGCGATGCCTACCTTCATGCCAGCGTGATGATGCTGGCCGTCGGGCTAAACCCGTTCGACCACCCAGTCGACTTCAACGAGCTGCGGCTTCCTGGCCTGGTCTCCTTCTTCACCTATATCTCCAAGGAGCTGAGCCGTCTCCGCGCGATGGTGGCGGCTGAGCTGGACAAGGAGGGGTTGCGGGCTGCCGTCGCCGTTGTGGGGCGAATCCTTTCCGGGCTCCGCCACCGGAATTCATTCGTGCCATTGGACGCCGTCTTTGATGAGCTAGCTCCCGTTGACCGGGAGCGGGCTCTGCGGGCGGTTGCACCCTGCATCACCAACATCATGCGCCTCGAGAAGCAGAGGGACTTCGGTGGTGTTTAGGCGCCCTCTGCATGGGCATGTCCATGTCTCGGCGCAACATGATCGTTGGATCAAACTCAGACGGTGTAGATCAGTCACTGTAGCACAAAGTGTGTGGGTGTGTTTGGTTGCATTCTCATCTCAATATAGTTGTTTCCTCTTCGTGTATTTTTGTTAACCTACTAGTGTGGACTCATGCACCCTTCATGTACTCTGCCAAACACCCAAAAGTGGGTCGAGAAGGGAACTTTTGCTCCCATCCCGTGCACCCTTCATACACCCTGTCTAACACTATTTGTGCTTCATATGGTTCATGTTTTGTGGAGTACTGTAGCACCATACTCTATGCGCGACCTACTTCTGTTAACATTGATCTGACCGTTCATTCTCAACCGGACAGTCGAAAAAGCAGCACTATGTTACATATAGGAGTGGTTGACATGCGCAACATCATTTGTTATCCTCATATCTTACTACACTAGCAACAAGATTGTCTAGTACTGACGTATGAACCACTGCACATGCCTAGTAGTAGGAGCACTGTGTATGTTCAAGTGGCTGTTGTGTTTCGCACTCCTCCTCGTAAGAGTAGAAACGCTTGCTGTAATCATTTTTTTCTTCAGAAAAACTGTGGACACGCTCTACCGTGCGGATCCTCCTACAACCATGCACTAAATTACTCATTTTCGCCAACGTGTGGGACAACCAGCACCTGGGTCCACCAACCATGCACTAAATTACTCCGTAGTAGAGTGATGGTAGACTACCCCGATTGAAGCGCCGCAGTAATGCCCAATGAGCCGTCAAATCACAAAACCCCCTCCTTTGCAGTAGTAAGTTGGACGGACGAAGCAACCATCATTTCACTCTTCTCTCTCAGCTTCCTCTCTTGAAGAAAACCCCCACTCGCTTCGCTTCTCCCTCATCTCGTTCCTCCTTTCACTCTTCTCTCTCAGCTTCCTCTCTTGGATGGACGCCGGAGCACAGCCCGATGTGATATCTATGGCTCTGGCCAAAACCGTCGAGGCTCATGGTACGAAGAAGCGCAAGCACCCCGCTGAGACTACCGCAGACAAGCATAAAGCCATCGCCATGCCCAAGCCACCCTCTCTGGGATCCCTCATTAAGCAAGTCCAGGTAATGTCTCTTGTTGATGATCTTTTTCTCGATCTTGATCGTGTTTTTTCATCTAACATGCAGTACTAGTACTGGTAATACAACTTTCTGGGTGATCTTGCATGTGATTTTAGTGTGCCAAATGACGGTTCTGAATTCCTCTTTTGACCAAAACATGCGTGAGGTTGACACTGATTTCTTATAGATTACTTTCAACTACTCCCTCTGTCCCAAATTTCTTGTCTTAGATTTGTCTAGATACGGATGCATCTAATACTAAAATGTGACTTGTTACATCCGTATCTAGACAAATCTAAGACAAGAATTTTGGGATGGAGGAGTACTTTATGAACATCAATGCTACATTTGAAGAGGGTATATTTGCCTCAGTAACTTGTGTTATGGATATTGCAAGTAATCCCTCTGCTCTCATGCCTTTGAAGACATGTTCTAGTGTCTTTGTTCACTAATTTTGTGCGTATATGTAGTCATATATGGAGTATAATATCGAAAATCATCTTATATTTCTAAACGGAGGTAGTAATAAAATATGGTTTCTGTTTGAATTAGAACCAGGTCCGCAGTGGAGATGAAGTTCTCAAAGTCATGCCGTGTGAACTGGAAGACCTGGGGATGTGTTCTACTGCTAAACTATCCAGCTGTTGTGTCCTTGTCGCCATGTGTCCTGAACTAGGTTTTCCTGTAGCATTGTTGTCAGGCATGTTCTCGAGGCTGTACTTGACCACAACAATTTCCTGGATGTGCCTTCGATTACGAAGGGTGTGGTTCTTGTAAAGCTTCCTAACAAATCTGATGCGGCCTGTCTTCATCATCATGTTTATGAGTGCAAAGACCACTCTGTTACGTTCTCCAAGGTTGACAAGATGGTTATGAGTGCAACAACAGCTCAGTCTGATCCAGCTGAGGATTGGGCACCGACCGCATCAGCGGATCAGTCTGATCTACCGGATGATCGGGCATCGACACCGGCACCTGCTCCGACACCGGCACCAGCTCTACAAGGAGCACCATCTCCGGCAGCAGCAGCGACTTCGGCACCTGCACCAACACATGCACTTGCATCTGCTCCGGTGTAACACCCACGATGCGGCTATATCTCCCACGTGTCGAAGCATGACTTAGAGGCATAACCGCATGGTGGTTTTGTCGCAAGAAGGGTCATCTTCACACAATCCAATGTAATGAACAAGAATGGGATAAAGAGAGTTGGCTTACAATCGCCACTTCACACAATACATAATTTAAGGTTCATAGATCATTCAAAATACACTCAAAGACCGACTACGGTCAAATCCAAATATAAAGAAGATAACCCCAAATGCTAGATCCCCGATCGTCCCAACTGGGTTCCGCTACTGATCATCTGGAAACGAAACATAGTAACGACCAAGGTCCTCGTCAAACTCCCACTTGAGCTCGGTCGCGCCATCTGCGCTGGTATCCTCGGCACCTGCATCTGTTTTGGTAGAATATGTGAGTCACGGGGACTCAGCAATCTCACACCTGCGAGATCAAGACTATTTAAGCTCATAGGTAGGAAAGGGGTAATATGGTGGAGCTGCAGCAAGCACTAAGCATATATGGTGGCTAACATACACAATAAGAGCGAGAAGAGAAGCAACGGAATGGTCGAGAAGCTAGAAGTGATCAAGAAGTGATCCTAAAACTACTTATGCACAATCATAACACAAAGACCGTGTTCACTTCCCGGACTCCGCCGAAAAGAGACCATCACGGCTACACACGCGGTTGATGCATTTTAATTAAGTCAAGTGTCAAGTTATCTACAACCGGACATTAACAAATTCCCATCTGCCCATAACCGCGGGCACAACTTTCGAAAGATAATACCCTGCAGGGGTGTCCTAACTTAGCCCATGATAAGCTCTCGCGATCAACAAAGGATATTCCTTCTCCCAGGAAGACCCGACTAGACTCGGAATCCCGATTTACAAGACATTTCGACAATGGTAAAACAAGACCAGCAAAGCCGCCCGATGTGCCGACAAATCCCGATAGGAGTCGCACGTATCTAGTTCTTAGGGCACACCGGATGAGCCAGACGTCGGGTTGGCATAGACCCTGGTTGCCCAGGGGGCGCCGGACATCGCTCGGTTTGGACTAGCACCCGGAGGAGCACTGGCCCGGGGGGGGGGGGGGGTAAATAAAGATGACCCTTGAGTCTGTAGAAGCCAAGGGAAAAAGACTTAGGTGGAAAATGTTAAAACCAAGGTTGGGCCTTGCTGGAGGAGTTTTATTCAAAGCAAACTGTCAAGGGGGTCCCATAAATCACCCAACCGCGTAAGGAACGCAAAATCAAGGAATATAACACCGGTATGACGGAAACTAGGGCGGCATGAGTGGAACAAAACACCAGGCATAAGGCCGAGCCTTCCACCATTTACCAAGTATATAGATGCATTAATTAAATAAGAGATATTGTGATATCCCAACATAATCCTGCCCATCATGGGGCAATCTTCAACTTCACCTGCAACTAACAACGCTATAAGAGGGGCTGAGCAAAGCGGTAACATAGCCAATCAACGGTTTGCTAGGAAGGGTGAAAAGGTTAGAGGCTGACATGGCAATTAGGGAGGCTTGAGGAGCAACTGATAGGTAACGCAGCAAAGTGATAGAACGAAGCAACTAGCATAGAAATGATAGTAGTGAGATCGAGGGTAGCGGTCATCTTGCTTGAAATCCCGCAAGGAAGAAGAACGAGTCCATGAAGAAGACGAACGGGGTAGTCGAACGAATCCTCTCAATCGCAACATTACCGGAACTAAGAAGCAACACCGGAAAGAAACAAACAACATGGTAAACCAACAAGCATAAGCATGGCATGATGCGCAAACAAGTATGATGCATGACCAATTTAATGAGGCATGGCATGGCTATATGCACAAACAACACTACAAGTTAAATGGAGCTCAATATGCAATGAGTTGCATATTGACGAAACACCACATCAATTTTTTTAGTTCTCTCTCGGTTATGAACACAACAATATTAAATGTTATTAAATATGGCAAGATGTGAAACATAATTGTCGGTGTACTAGAGTAGCACTACAAGAAATATGTCAACTTATGACCACCACTATTGGTCACTGAAAGGTCACAAATTTCCATTGATGACCTTTTTGCGACCAAAAACAGAAGGTCAAAAGCTGGCCGTCGTAAACTGACTATAGCGACCTTTAACAAAAGGTCATTGATCCTATGACCTTCTGTTTTGGTCGCTAGCTCTCTCCCTAGGCCACGTAGGCATCCAGCGTGGCAAGCTGATGTGGCACAAGATTCAGCCCGGTCCAATTCGATGTTTTACATGGGCCAAGCCCAACAATTCGGCCTTTTTAATGTATTTTTTCCTGTTGTTTTTTACTAGCTACATGGGCTTGGGCCATTGGTTCGGCCTTTTTTTTGCTTTCTGAGGTGCAGCCTTTTCACATTCTATATATTTTTATTTTTGGGTTTTCCTTTTTTTGTTACATTCAATATCAGATTATTGTAGTCAACTGGATGCACATTGTCAGATTCTTCTAGGCACTAGGTCCCAAACATCAGGTTTTAATTTTTCACAATTTGTAACTCAATGATATACCAATCAGAGAACACATTTTAAATATATTCAAATAACAGCCAAATCACCGATGTACCAATCAAGTTTATTACACTCCACCAATCACAATATAACCATACAATATTACACCAATCACAGTATATCACTCTACAGATAAAACGCTCAACAAGTACACGCACGTCTCCAACACCTTAGCGCCTTCAACCTGCAAAACATCACATCCAACCACATATTAACGATCAAATCAATTCACCCCTTGACGACAATAAAAAACTGTGCTCATGTATGAACGAAAATAAAATAAACAATCTTTAAGGCCATAGCATGTGCTACAAAAATCTTAACAAATGCATAGATATCCACACGGAGCACATCCTACATGCACCAAGCATCAGGCATATGTTCAAGAAGATAAGTAATTTGAGATGGAAACAAGTACAGCTAACAATCTAACATGTGTAGTAGCACCAGCAAAAAGAGAAAGACATGGAAGAATTTACAAGAACAACACCCTGGGAGTCCAATTACATGTACATGAGCTACTGCTGCTAGTGTATATAGAACCAATCAAGCTGCTGGTGTAGGAGCAGAGCATGAGTCCAACAGAGCCACATAGGAGCAAACAACAGATTAAGCACTGCTGCTAACCATCTTAGCAAATCCAGAGCAACCCCATACCACTAGAGCATCACAGGAGCACATATATAAAGCAAGTACACATGGGCAGCTACTGACAGACCCTAGAACCGCATGAATTTATCACAAGAGAGCTCAAGTAGGAGTTGATGCTTGGTTACAGTATCTAGCAGCAACTAGCAGAGCCCCACATCCAACCCAAATCATGGGCAAGGCCATGCAGGAGCTACATCAGAGAAGAAGGATGGGGAGGACCTCACCAGAGGAAGGTTGTAATCGTAGCAGAGGCTCAGCCACACCACGGCTGTGGTGTGACCATCACCACATCGAGGAGAGGGTCTGGAAGCCGCCGAAGCACCACCGCGGCGACCAGGGCAAGCGTCAGGCACAGTGGCGCCACCCCAGGGACATCACCGCACGCACATCACCGGCCTCGCCCTGTTTCAAGAAATGTTCAGAACAACTTTGTGAGACTCGATCAATTCTGAAGAAACCACTTCGTCTTCAGACACATATATACATACAGGATGCAAAAGAAGAAGAAATAGAGCAGGGACCTAGTCCATCATGATATAGTGTTCATATCATTAGGAAGAAATAGGCCATTGTATAGCTCACATAAACAGATCTGCTACTATGCACAACACGAGCACCCACTTGCACTTGGTATATTTCTGTATCTAGGACATCCAGCACTTACAACACTTGGGCTAGTCTAATGTATAGACTTATTTGCAATAGGAGCCAATGGAACTGAAACACAAGTAGCACATGAACAAGTAGCAAAAGAAATAGAAGGACGACCTTGTGTGGTGGCCCGGGTGGACGAGGGTGTCCTCCTGGTCAGCTCAGGCATCCTCCTGCACCAAATCAAACAGAAAAATGTTGAAGCATGTCGAATAACTAAACTTACATGTATATATATAATATAGAAGCAACAGAAGCACATATATATCCTATTTCTTCCAAAAAGTGTGTATATAGATAGGTCAGATTTTTGAATGCATTGTTGTTGTAAAAAAAAATATGTTGTTGAGGAATTTGACTAGATTTTAGATATGTTAAGCAGAGGCAAGAGTTTTCCCTCAATCAATCAACCTGCTGCAATAGTACTAACTATACTAGTCAAGGACGAATTTGACAAGAGAAAGCATAGTGGTATCAAACTGAAACACGATTCAGTCGCAAAACAACCACCAACCTTACTTAGTACGTGAGCATCAATCACACACACATCATACAGGTGCAAATATGATATGAGCTTGGTTTAAGGGCCACAACAGAAACTAGACTACAACATAGCAGTGATAGAAAAAACCTCACAGTAAAGTCGAGAGGGATCAACCTTGTGTGGGGAGACAATTTCCTCCTCCTCATGCATGTCGACCAAAGAGGGATCCTGCTCCATCCAAACAGAACAAAGAAATAAAGATGGGTCACAGAAAGAGCTAGCAACTATTTTTACAAAACAAACTGCAGCTATAATGCAGCTGTAATATTCAGATATAAGCAACTTCACATGTAAACCTATATTTCAGTTCATAGCCTTTTGGGATAATTGTTGGTGGGTTTTGGTCAAGGAAACTTTCGACTTGGAGATGAAGTACCTGAACATAGTTTTTCTTCTCAACCGTCAAGCTGCGAAGCAGTCTAATTTTGAGAGCGCTGAAGGAGAGAGCATCCAAAACAGTCGCATCGTCGTTGGCTCGTATGAGCCTGAACTTTTCCTAGAAGCATGACACAGGACAAAATCATCTTCTGTGAATGACAAATGTGACTGGCGTCAGCTGATATCACAGGAGACCTACACTTTATGATGTTCTAGATGGACAATTGCATAAAAAAATGCCTATACCACTATACCAGACTCGAAGATTGACCCTCACTCGGAGATGGACAATTGATTATATATCTGATTAAATGAAATGAGGCTCGTGCTTCAGACAAAGACCAGGCACCAAAATTCATCTGGCACTAGTGCGACGTCACAACAGTACTGGTTTTGCTCCTCTGTTTTAGACCGAATTTTCAGTTATCAGGTGCATCTGAATTCGTGGACACCTGCCTAACGGGCTGGGCTAGCATGGACACTAGTATGCGGTTACGGCTTTGCTAGTCACCTTGAGCAGACAAAGCATGCTTGCCAGCGCAGCGTGTACCGAGCTAGGACATTGCAAGGTGGCAAGGAAATAGGAGCAGGGAGCTCGGCAAGGCGAGCAAAGGGAAGTAGTAGGACATGAACCAACCTGCGAGGGGTGGGGCGTGAGGGCGGTGCGGAGGCGGGTCTGCTCCAGCGCGGTGCAGACGAAGCACCACCAGCCGCTCCTTGAGGACGTCCCAGTCCACGGCCCGGCCCCGGCGCGAGGCGGTGACCCAGAGCACGATGTAGCACCAGCGGCTGTCGGTGCTCATGTCGCTCTTGTGGACGTTGAGGCCGAAGAGTACGACGAGGCGGCAGAGGTCGCAGCCCAGGACGGTCTTGTCCGTGCAGCTGACGGTGACCACCGTCGGGTCCCCCACTGCGTCCCCATGCACAATTTGGACCACCTCATCGCTCGGGCTCAGACGCGCGTCAGATCTCGCCGGACATGGGTCTTCGATTCCTGCCTGAGGTCGCCAGGATCGGGCGCCGGAGGTGGCGGCGGCAAGGAAGGAGTGGAGCGCTAGGGGATTGGGGATCGGGGAAGAAACCCTAGAGGCGGCAGAGGAGGAATAAAGCCTGGGAGCGGGAGGGAGGCTTGGGTGCAGCATGGGGGAAGCAGGGCGCCGCCGCCAGCGACGGGAAGAGAGATAGAGAAGCGACAGAAGGAAGGGAGGAGAGGCGGCCGATCTAGATCGGGGAGAGAGAGGGGGGGAGGCGACGGCGATCTGGATCGGGGAGGCAGAGAGGGAGGGTTGGTGGGAGAGGGACGAGAGGTGGGAGGTGAGAAAGAGACGCTGGATCGAGGGACTGAGGGAGAGTGTGGACGGCTCAGATCGACTACAGGGGGTGATCCGTGGGCTGCTTCCTGATTGGTTCAAAACATGAGGTATTTATTTAAATTATCTCTTAGTGCTAAAAACAGGGGGTTTTGTGAAGCAACTAGCAAAATTATTTTTCAAATGGCATCACTAAAATTTTCACTTAGTTTAGACCACATTTTATGGATGATCACCAATTTGTATGCATCTCCGATCCTTCTAGCTATTTTTGTTCATTTAAACAAATATCCGCCGATTCAATAGGAAGCGAGTCAAATTTAATCTGCAGTTGCCTCATAGTTTGTTATTTATTTTTCCCAAAAATCATTTTTAGGTACAAAATTATTTATTTAATCAGAGAAACATGAAAAGGTTTCCAAGATTCAACCACTAGCTAGGAACGGTCATTCCCGCTGTTTTGACCGCATTTTGAAACGGGCATAAAAAATTCAAAATAAATCAAAAAAATGGGAAACCTTCGCATTGTGTCATTATATGTGGCCAAGTTCCCAGAAAAAATAACAAACTTTTAATACAGCAATTATTTTAAAAAAATATTCTCAGAAATGAGCTATCATGCGTGAAGATTCATGGCTTTCAAGCCAAATGATCAATCCTATGGCCACATTCATGGCATAGTTTGTTCAAATGATCTCATATTGTGCACAAGGGTGCATCTTGGAATTCGAAACAATGTTGCCTAAGTAAGTTTTCATTTTCTTTGCACAAAAAATTCATTTTTCATTTTCCGAGTGCCCAAAAGTAGGTTTTTTTGTGAAGGAACTACCAAATAATTGTTGCAAAATTGGACCAAATCATTTTTATAAAATACTAGGCCATATATAATGCACAATTGACAAAATGGTTGGGTGAAAAAAGTTTTGATCTACCTCTGGTGAAAAAGACAAATTATCGTTGATTCAGTTGGAAACGGGTCAAATTTGAACTGTAGCTGCCTCATAATTTGCTCTTTATTTTTTCCAAAAATCATTTCTAGGTACATAAGTATCTATTTAATCATATAAACACCAAAAAAATTCCAAGATTCAACCACTAGCTAGGGACGGCCAAGCCCGCCGTTTTGACCGCATTTTGAAACGGGCATAAAAAATTCAAAAAAATCAAAAAATTGGAAAAACTTTGCATTGTGTCATTATATGTGACCAAGTTTCCAGGAAAAATAATAAACTTGTAATACGGTAATTATTTTTAAAAAGTGTTCTCAGAAATGAGCTATCATGCGTGAAGATTCATGGCTTTCAAGCTAAATGATCAATCTTATGGCCACATTCATGGCATAGTTTGTTCAAATGATCTCATATTGTGCACAAGGGTGCATCTTGGAATTCCAAACAATTTTGCCTAAGGAAGTTTTCATTTTCTTTGCACGGAAAATTCATTTTTCATTTTCTGAGTGCCCAAAAGGAGGTTTGTTTTTGAAGGACCTACCAAATAATTGTTGCAACATTGGACCATATCATTTTTATAAAATACTAGGACATATTTAATGCACAATTTACAAAATGGTCTGGTGTAAATTTTTTTGATCCACCTCTGGTGAAAAAGACAAATTTCTGTCGATTTAGTTGGAAGCGGGTCAAATTTGAACTGCAGCTGCCTCATAGTTTGCTATTTATTTTTTCCAAAAATCATTTCTAGGTACATAAGTATCTATTTAATCATAGAAACACCAAAAAAATTCCAAGATTCAACCACTAGCTAGGAACGGTCAAGCCCGCCGTTTTGACCGCATTTTGAAACGGGCATAAAAAATTCAAAAAAAATCAAAAAATTGGAAAACCTTCGCATTGTGTCATTATATTTGACCAAGTTTCCAGGAAAAATAATAAACTTGTAATACGGTAATTATTTTAAAAAAGTGTTCTCAGAAATGAGCTATCAAGTGTGAAGATTCATGGCTTTCAAGCCAAATGATCAATCTTATGGCCACATTCATGGCATAGTTTGTTCAAATGATCTCATATTGTGCACAAGGGTGCATATTGGAAGAGCAAACAATGTTGCCTAAGGAAGTTTTCATTTTCGTTGGACGAAAAAACCATGTTCCATTTTTCGAGTGCCCGAAAGGAGGTTTTTTTGTGAAGGAACTACCAAATAATTGTTGCAAAATTGGACCAAATCATTTTTATAAAATACTAGGTCATATTTAATGCACAATTGACAAAATGGTCTGGTGTAATTTTTTTGATCCACCTCTGGTGAAAAAGACAAATTTCTGCAGATTGAGTTGGAAGCGGGTCAAATTTGAACTGCAGCTGCCTCATAGTTTGCTATTTATTTTTTCCAAAAATCATTTCTAGTTACATAAGGACCTATTTAATCATAAATACATGGTTTGGTGGCGATACGTCGAGGTTTCGGCGGTGGCCGAGGGCCCCAACTCTAGAGCGCGTAAACTCGCATGCCCGCCGCGTGGTCACCGCGTGACCGTGGCGTTGCCATGTGTTCTCGGCGGCCTAGGCATGTCTAGTGGGTTGGGCACTCCCCAGGTTGGTGCTAGGAAGAAAATTACAACATAAGATTCTCACGAGGAGACCAATCGATGCTCAAACATGAATTAGCAGCCAAGTGTTTGATTAGCGGTACGGGAAATGTACATGGCTAATGGGCGTGAATTTTGGCTGAGGATGATCAGTTACTAAGAAGACCGTTTTCACAAATTTTCAGCTCAAAAGGAGGAGCCTAGGTGGTACTTGCTTTGCAAACCACCACACTGGACATAAATACGAATGTTGAAGCTCGACTCAAAATAATGAATGGATTGAGCTGGCATTTGGTGGAGGATGGTTATTTGGGCATAGGAAAGCACCGTAGAAAATGGTTACTATTTGGACATGCCAAAGTGGTACTTCCTTCACAAACTGTTACTCTGAACAGAATAGGAAAATGAATATTTTGAATTATTTTTGAACTAGGCAAGGAAGGTTTTTACATATTTGACAAAGATATGACCCAAAGAATTTATGAGATTTTTTTGGGAATTTTGGGAATGACAGAAATGTAGGTTGCTTCACAACCTAGGGCAAAAACTGCCAGATGGACATGACACATAGGCAAAACTGATGAGGTGGCGCCTAGTCATAGCAATAAGTACCAATGCATCCACGTTCCCAACCTCATGACCATTTATATTGGTCGTAATCAGGTAGAAATAAGGTCATTGGCGCCTCTTGTCTGCTTTGTGACCATTTGGTGTAAGCAATTTCAGGGTTTGAGCCCTTCCAAGTGAAATGGCCGTGAATTTACGACCAATTCAGCTGGGGTCACTAAGAGAAGGTCATAAGTTGACATATTTCTTGTAGTGTAGGGGTACCCTAGTATCCCGAACTTGTGCACGGGCAGTTGCAGCACCCCGCGGCAAGGCTTGCCAGGCGACCGCCAAGATCCTCTGTGGCTCCTCTAGAGACAAGACCCCGGCAAGAGGAGCTTGCCGGGAAGCCATTCAAGAACAAAGTATTCAAGCCAAGAAGACAAGGCCCCGGCAAGAGGAGCTCTCCAGGAAGGCCAACCAAGGCATCCCCGAAGAAGCTTGCCGCAACGCGCCACGCGTCCCGGCAAGGCTCGGTGAGCGAAAAGCTCCCGGGCCCGACAAGAAAACGACCGCGGCAAGGCACTTGCCACGGCAAGCGGCCACTCCGCACCCGCGCTCCAGCACATCCACCCACGTGTCTCCCTGGGACCCTTCCCGGCACGCGTGGTGAGAGGCTGTGCAGCCAGCGGTGCACGGTGGCAAGCGGCGCTGACAAGATAGCCATCGTGGTGAGCGGTGGCGCCCCTGACGGTCTGTGTTTGCACTGTTTGGGCGACACAGACGGGCATTTAATGCCCTTGTCCCCTGCCGTCAGAGTTAGGTGTGATACACTGTATCTACAGTATAGGTAGTTGTACCTACCGCATTCTTTTTCCGTTTTTGCCCTTTTGTCTGCGTTGCCACCTGTCGGTGACCCCTTGAGCATATAAAAAGGACGCCCATGCGCAACGTAGAAGAGGTTCGGCTCATTCGAACGCCAGAAACACTCTCATGCTCGGTCTGGTAGCTCTGATCCCTCCCGAGCAAGAACTCAAAATACACATCCAAGCAGCAGTAGGAGTATTATCTCTCCGGAGAGCTCCGAAGCTGGGTAAACTGGTCGTGTGCATCGCCTCGATTTGCTCTTCGTGCGACCTCTGCCCCCCACCGAACCGAAAGGGGCTCGGTCTGCCGGTCCCGTAGGTGTTCGTGGATCAGTTTCCCCGACATCTTTGGCGCGCCAGGTAGGGGGCATCGAGATTGTGTGAACCTGATCCGGCGTGCACACGAGCTAGATCTTCATCATCCTCATCGACATGCCACCGAAGAAGAAGGCTTCGAAGGCAGCTGTTCCGTCCGCGTCGATCCCACCACCACCGGAGCAAGCGGGCGGTGGAGTAGACGCTGGCGGAAGAGCGGGTGCCGACGAGGGTGCTCACAGCGCTGCCAAGTCCAAGGACAAGGCCGCGCAGACCTCGGCGTCCGTACGCACACCGCTCCCATCTCAGGAGGCGCGGGACCAACAGCGTCATGGTATTCGCAGTACCATGCGCTCGTTGGAACAAGATCGAGCTGGTGGGTCTCAGGTTGCTCAAGACCAGCATGCACGCCAACGTGCTGGCCCGAGCGAGGCACGGTCGCCTGGACGGGATGCTTCTCCTTCTAACATAGTTAGAGGTCCGAGCATATCCCGCTCCTCGCACCGTTCGCCACTGCTGCCCACCACTCCAGCAGAAGCTTTGGCACGAGCTCAACTGCTCCTGGATTACCCTCCAACGGCGGACAAGACCGACGAATGGAGGGCCACCATTCAGAGTCTCATCAGCTTCGCCAACGGCGACACTGCGCGGCAACCAACCACCTCGCTACCGCGGCAGGACTGCCGGACGCGAACCGATGGCGACAAGACCGATGGGGGTGCAACCACCATGCACTCTCCACCCCGAAGGCCAAGATCGCCGACTCGTCGGATCCACCTCGACAGCGACTCCAGGGGATCCACCTCTTCATCTGCTCGCCTAGAAGGAAGGAGAGCCCCTGCGCAAGTATATTCAGAGATTCAGCCGTGTACAGCACAACATCCCAGATGTCCACCCTGCCGCGGTAATCAGCGCGTTCCATCAGAACTTGCGAAACCGCAGGATGCGGGAGGAGATGGCGATGTGCAAGATCAGGGATGTCAGTGAGCTGTACGCCCTGGCCGACAAGTGTGCACATGCTGAGGAGGGGAGGAGACTCCCCGAAGAGAATACATGAGCAGGAGGATCTGATAGTGAAGATGCTGCCCAGGCAAAGAAAGGCCGGCGGCGGAACAACAGGAAGAAGAAAAGCAAGGAGGTGCTAGTTGTTGAGCAGTCCGACAACGGAGGTGGCGCCAAGAAAGCTAAAGTTGGTAGCTACAGCAAGGAGGTCCAGGCTATGGCGGCCGCCGACAAGCAGGACGGCTCCGGCAAGCAATAGTGGAAGATCCACCGCACCAAGGGCCATGACCTCCAGAGGTACAAGAAGGTCGAGCAGCTTGTTGAGCAGCAAAAGGCTGAGTACGAGCGACGCGACAAGGAGAAGGCCCAGGAAGGTGCTGGAGGAGCCAGCAAGAAACGCCCCGGCCAGGGAGGATGCCGCGACAAGGCCAAGCAGCAGGAAGGGGACAGACCTCCCCGCGGTCGTGACAAGGATGAAGATGACGACGATGACGAAGATATGGATGACGACGAGGCCGATGAGCAGGAGTTCCAGAAAGCCACAGAGGTCCTGTGCGTTGACGGCGGTGCTTCTCTGCATACTTCGCACCGCCAGCTCAAGCAGTGGATGCATGAAGTCAATGCAGCAGAACCATCCATAGAATCACGCAAGCCTCTGAAATGGTCCAACACGCCTATCATCTTTGATATTGAGGACCACCCTGATCGCATAACTGCGGTCGGTTGCTTGCCGATGTTGGTTTCACCAACTATCCGCAACCTCAAGGTCACAAAGATGCTAGTTCACGGCAGGGCCGGCTTGAACCTGATCTCCTCCGCGGTACTCCAGAAACTTCAGATCCCTGACAGCGAGCTCGAAGAGACTGGCACGTTCCAAGGAATCAACCCGGGAAGGAGCAAGCCGAAGGGAAAGATCACGCTGCCGGTGACATTTGGCAGCGAGCTGAACTTCAGGACTGAGAGGGTCACTTTTGACGTTGCTGACTTCCCATTGCCCTACAATGGGATACTCGGCCATCCTGCGCTCGCCAAGTTCATGGCAGCCTCTCATTATGCCTACAACATGCTGAAGATGCCAGGCCCGATAAGTGTCATCTCTGTCCCTGGCGACAAGAAGGATGCTCTTATCTGCGCCGACAAGATCTACCGGGAGGCAGCAGCCGCAACAGATCGCAAGTCACTTGCCGCTGAAGCTCCCGGGGGGAAGAAGAAGACCAAGTCCGGCAAGAGCTCTGTTGCCCACTCCGGCAAGCGCACCTCTTCGAAGTGCTGCGCTACCGTCGAGGATGCACCATCGAGCTCCACCGGCAAGTGTAAGAAGACGATGGCAGCCCCACTAGAGACCAAGAAGGTGTCCGCCAAGGAGGACGGCACTGGTGGTACCTTCACCATCAGTGCCACTCTCGACCCTAAATAGGAAAGCGCGCTCATTGCTTTCCTGCGGGCGAATGTCGACGTGTTTGCCTGGCAACCGTCTGATATCCCCGGTGTTCCCAGGAAAGTAATTGAGCACCACCTTGCCATTTGTCCTCACGCGCGGCCCGGCAAGCAGAAAGTCAGGAAACAGGCAGTGGAGCGCCAAGAATTCATCGCAGAAGAAATCAAGAAGTTGGAAGCAGCAGGCCTTGTCAGAGGAGTGCTCCATCCTACGTGGTTGGCCAATCCTGTAGTCGTGCGCAAGGCCAACGGGAAATGGAGGCTTTGTATAGACTTTACCGATGTCAATAAAGCTTGTCCCAAAGACCCATTTCCCTTGCCGCGCATAGACCAAATTGTTGACTCCACGGCCGGATGTGATTTGCTTTCATTTCTCGATGCATACTCAGGATACCATCAGATCTTCATGGCAGAAGAGGATGAGGAGAAAACCGGATTCATCACTCCATGTGGCACATACTGTTTCGTACGGATGCCTTTTGATTTGAAGAATGCTGGTTCAACATTTGCAAGGGTGGTCCATGTCGCTTTTGAGCCACAGATACACAGGAATGTGGAAGCCTACATGGATGACATAGTGGTCAAGAGCAAGGACAGGGCAACCCTGATCCAAGATTTAGACGAAACCTATGCAAATCTGCGCAAGATCAACCTCAAGCTCAACCCCGAGAAGTGCGTGTTTGGAGTCCCCTCCGGCAAGCTTCTCGGGTTCTTTGTGTCTCAGCGGGGAATTGAAGCTAATCCCGACAAGATCAAGGCCATCGAGCAGATCGAAGCACCGAAGCGTGTCAGGGATGTGACAAGGCTTGCCGGTTGCATGGCTGCTCTCAGTAGGTTCATCTCTAGATCTGCTGAGTGCGCCCTGCCATTTTTCAAAATATTGAAAAAGGCAGGTCCAATGAAATGGACTCCGGAAGCGGAGGCTGCACTGTAGGACTTGAAGAGATACCTGTCCTCCACTCCAACACTTGTCGCACCTAAGCCACAAGAGAAGTTGCTGCTATACATAGCGGCAACCAATCAAGTGGTTAGTGCTGCGTTAGTGGCGGAGAGGGAGGCGGATGATGAGCCAGCAACCACGGCAGGTGCATCCAGCGACAAGTAGGGAGCTTCACTGACAAGCTCTGGTCCCGACAAAGAAGGATCTGCGCAGGAGCAAGAGGAGGTGCAGAAGAGAATGGTGCAGCACCCAGTTTATTTTGTCAGTTCCCTTCTACAGGGGGCTAGGTCAACGTACTCTGGTGTGCAGAAATTGCTTTTCGGCCTCCTCATGGCCTTGAGAAAGCTGCGCCATTACTTCCAAGCACATGAGATCACAGTTGTCACTCGTTTTCCGCTGAAGAGGATACTGCAAAATCCAGAAGCAACAGGCAGGATTGTCGAGTGGGCACTGGAACTGTCAAGCTTTGGCCTCAAGTTTGAGAGCACTTCAACTATCCAAAGCAGAGCATTGGCAGAGTTTGTAGCAGAATGGACGCCAACACCAGACGAAGAAATTCCAGAAACAAGCATCCCGTCAAGGAAGCAAGCAAAGAGTGGCTGATGTACTTTGATGGTGCCTTCTCGCTGCAAGGCGCCAGTGCTGGCGTGCTACTTGTCGCACCCACCGGAGAGCACCTCAAGTACGTGGTCCAGATGCACTTTCCCAAGGAGCAAGCAACAAACAATACTGTAGAGTATGAAGGCTTGCTTGCCGGTCTCAGGATCGCAGCAGACCTTGGGATCAAGAAGCTCATTGTCAGGGGTGACTCGCAGCTTGTCGTCCGCCAAGTGAACAAGAGTTATCAGAGTCCGTTGATGGAAGCTTATGTGGATGAAGTGAGAAAGCTAGAAGAACACTTTGACGGCCTACAAATGGAGCATGTCCCTACAGCTCAGAATGACATTGCCGATGGCCTGTCAAAGTGCGCCGCACTTAAGTTACCTGTGGAGCCAGGGATTTTTGTGCTCAAGCTCACTCAACCATCCGTGACACCATCAAATGGACAGAACAAGAAGAGGAAGTTGATTTCTGGTGACTATTTTCCGACAGAGCTCCCCGAAGCCACCGCCAAGAAGGTCCCCAAGATCAACACCGAGAGTGCTGAGGAGCAGTCTGCTCCGGCAGGCCCTAGGGTTTGTTCCGTTGAAGCAGACGCTCCCGACAAGTTTTGCTCCGGCAAGCTTGTCGGGGAACATCAAGCTCCGGCTGGGCCGCAGGCCCTTGCCGTAGAAGCGGATGTTCCCGCAGCAGCAGATATGCCTTTAGTCCTTGTTGTCGAGCCGCAGGCTCCAGCATGGGCACAATAGATTGTCCGTTTCCTTCAGATAGGAGAACTTCCCGAAGAGCAAGAAGAAGCGGAAAGAGTAGCCCGGCAGTCAAGTATGTACAAGTTTGTCGACAACATACTGTACACAAGAAGACTCAATGGTGTGAAATTGAAGTGCATTCACCGGGAAGATGGACAACAGCTATTGGCAGAGATACATGGAGGCATATGTGGTCACCACATTGGCGCAAGAGCACTTGCCGGCAAGGCGTTCCGGCAAGGTTTCTTTTGGCTGACAGCCCTCCAGGATGCAACTGCACAAGTAACCAAGTGTGAAGCGTGCCAGTTCCATTCCAAATAGATACACCAGCCATCTCAAGCTCTCTAGACGATCCCTTTATCCTGGCCATTTTCGGTCTGGGGGATCGACATCCTTGGCCCCTTCCCCCGAGCTGTCGGGGGCTTTGAGTACTTGTTCGTTGCAATCGACAAGTTCACAAAGTGGCCGGAAGTGGAACCAGTGAGGAAGGTGACAGCACAGTCAGCAGTCAAGTTCTTCAGGTTGATTGTTTGCCGTTTCGGGATCCCTAACAGGATCATCACCGACAATGGCACACAATTCACGAGCCGCACCTTCATGCAGTACGTCCAAGATCTTGGCGCCAAGGTCTTCTTCGCTTCTGTTGCTCATCCGAGAAGCAACAGTCAAGCTGAGAGGGAAAATGCTGAAGTGCTGCGCGGGCTCAAGACCAGGACTTTCGACAGGCTGCGCAAGTGCGGAAAGAACTGGATCCAGGAGCTGCCGGTGGTTCTTTGGTCGATCAGAACAACACCAAATCGAGCCACTGGCCAGACACCTTTCGCTCTAGTCTATGGAACTCGTATACGGGTCACCTCGAGTACTCGCTTATGATGAGCTTGAGCAAGAGCAGCTGCGGCAAGATGACGCGCTGCTCCTTGAGGAAGATCGTCTTCAGGCCGCTGTACGAGCTGCTCGATACCAGCAAGCTTTGCGCCACTACCATAGCCGCAAAGTTAGTGCCAGAAGTTTCGAGGAAGGCGACCTTGTTCTTCGGCGCATTCAGTCTGCCAAGAATTCCAACAAGTTGACGCCGAAGTGGGAAGGCCCTTACCAGGTGAAACGAGTCACTAGGCCTCGCGCTGTCCGCCTTGAGACCGAAGATGGCATTCCGGTGAGCAACTCCTGGAACATTGAGCATCTTCGTAAGTTTTACCCGTAGGGCGCGGTTGCCGGAACCTGTTCCGGCAACCACCTTTTGTACAAGTCTTGCCGCTGTTGCATGTAATCCTTTGTACAAAGCCGGGCGCAGACCCCGTGCGTAAATAAAGTTCCTGTGCTTCGCACAGCTTGTCAGTTTCATGTTTTCTGCTTTTTCGCATGTATTATCTGACACTTTGTGCAGCACCTACCTCCGGTAAGCAATAACGAGCCGCAAGGCTCCATATCTTTATTTTTTCTTTTTTTTCTTTCTAAAAGGAAGGAAGGAAGGTTCCCTCGCCCACAAGGTTTGCCGGGGGGAAAGTAGAAGATAATGGTGTGGACCGGGCCGTTCAAGAAAGTTTCGCCTTTACCGGGAAGCAAACGACAGAAAAGCTAATTTGCCATAGTTTGAGCAATCAGTTTTTAAATTTTTAAGTTATATTCCTTGAACGACTTTGCTTTGTATGGAAAACCTGTGCGCGGAGGAACCAACTCGTAGCTAGTTGTTCCCTTACTTTGTTTCGAGTCCGCTCAACAACTTAAGTGAGCTGCGACTAGCTGGGACAAGGTTTCTTGTCGGTAGCGGCACCGCCAGCAGGCTACTGACATTCCGCACTCAGCGCTCGCGGCAAGGGTGCCTGCACCGGCAAGTTCCCTAAAAGCGTAGGGCAAAAACATACAAAGGAAGGAATCAAGTAAAGGAAGTAACATAGCAGTCGATATCCAAGATAAAGTTATATTACAAACTAGCTTGTTGCAGCTCTAGTAGAGTGTTCTCATGACACGATCAACAGCGACAAGGAAAGGAGAAAACGGGCGGCCTAGTCTACGCGGTCGCCCTCGACCCTCTTGATCCCGCTCACCTTGTCCACAATGGGTGCGACAAGGGCCTTGAGTGCCTCCAGATCGGCATCCGCTGGCAAGGACCGGAGGACGTTGGTGAGGTTGAGGCCTGGGTTGCGGAAGGCCACCTTCACCAGCATCTTCTGAAGAGCTCCCGCGCAGATCTTGCGCGACTCGTCGGCCAGCTGCTTTGGGATCCTCTCCCGGAGTCGCTGGAGCACCGTCGCCACGCCCTTGAAGAACAGGCTGAGCTTGGCGCTGGGTTTGAGACGCTCGTCGGAGGAGTACCCAAGATCCTCCATTCCCAGCTGCGCCAGCTCCCCGTCGATGGTGGCGGCAACATCCACGAGGCCCTCCGTCCAGTGCTCCATGTTCTCCCTGAAGGTGTTCTGGGTGGCGGCAGCACTTGCCAGCAACGCCTCGTTGGCTTTGACCTTCTCCGCCAAGGCCGCCTCCCGCTCCCTGGCCCCGTCCAGTGTCTGGGTTAAGGTGGCCAGCTTCAGCTCGAGATCAGTGTTGGAATCCTTGGCGGTGCTAAGCTCTTTGTTCCTCTCGGCAAGGAGACCCTGCAGCTCACCATGAGCGGCGGCATCCTTCTCGCGCTCAAGCTTGAGCGCGGCCAGCTCCTCGCCGCCCGCTTTGAGGTCGGCCTCCAGCTGCACCACCTTCACCTCCAGCTCCTTCTTGGCGGCCTCGGTAGCTGCGGCTGCGTCCTTTGCTTCCTGGAGAGCCCCGCCGATCGATTGCCCGTGCGTGGCAAGTTCCTCCTCGTGGCTGTCAAGATTGACTTTCCGCTGCGCCAGCTCGCCTTCCTGCGCAAACAGCTTCTCACCGGCAAGACGCTGTTGCTCTTCGACTTCGGCCTTCTCGAGAAGGAAGGCTTTCCGCGCCTCGGAGAGCTGCTCTCGCTCCTCTGCCAGGGATCGGAGAGCCCCATGCCTCATGCCCCGGAGCTCCTCCGCACGCTTCTCAATATCCACCCCCGCCTTCGCCACAAGCGCTTCCCGCGATTCCAGCTTGGCTTGGCGGGCGCGGTAGAGCGCCAGCAGCTTCCGCAGCAACTTCTCCTCCTCAAGCTCGTCGCTGCTGCTTCCCGGCGCGTCGATGAGAGACAACCCAGCGGAGGAAAGCACTTCTCCATCCAGGATTTCTCCTTCAACCGGCGCCCTTGAGCTCGACGCCCAGGGGAGCTTGATGAAGATGCCGTCGCCGGCCTTCAGATAGGCGCCGGGCTAGGGATCTTCGGAGCCTGGCGCTGCAGCAGCGGTGGAGGGATCGGTGGTCGGTGCAGCGCCTGGCGCTCCTGCGGCCTCAGGGCCGTCAGTGCGATCGCCGGATCTCTCGCCAGTTTCTGCGGCGGCAACCTTGGTGGCCTCTTCGCCGGCGGGATCATTAGCACCGGCTTCTCCTTCAGTGGCAGCAGCATCATCAGTGTTGTCGCACGCGTTCTCCTCGCCGGCGGCCTCGGTCTCCATTGGCTCTGTGGCAGCTGGATCTGAAGACCTGTGCAGTTTTCAAGGGCAGTTTCCAAAAAGGGAGAAAAGTCAAGCAGATATCCAAAAAGAAAAACAGAAGAAGAGGAACGCAGGGCAGTTTTCAAGCGAGAAGGGTTACCTGTGCTTGGATCTACAGTCTCCATCGCCGGTGGGTCGCTGGTGCTGCCCCTTGCCGGAGAACTGTCCCTTGCCGGAGAGTTCTCCCTTGCCGGGGAACGCTCCCTTGCCGGGGAATCCTCCCTTCGCGGTGTGGTCGAAGCATATGGCACTTCAGGAGCGGTTTCTGGACGCTCCTGGTGAGGCTGCTCTACTCCTGCACAACCCAACAATCAAGATATCAGCAAAGGAAAAGCAACCACGCGCGCCTAACAGAAGGAAGTGAACCATGCACTTACGCTGGGGGCTGCTTTGGGGAATAGCTGCCGGGTCCGGCAAGGTGGTCTCAGGCATGTCCCCCATTGGCGCAACGGGTTCATCCTCGATGACGATCACCGGGGCCTTGGCTCTCTTCGCCGCTCTTTGAGCCAACGTCCTGCAAAGGAATAGGTTTAAAGTGAAGCAAATCAGATACAAGACAAAGCAACAAAATTGAAGAACTTCAAGAACAAGCGGAGAAATCTTACTCTTCTTCCTCCTCGTCGGAGCTGAGCGCGGAAAGATCGAAGTCCGGCTCGCCTCCTGTGCGACGAGGTGGAGGGGTAGGCTCCCTTGACCACTTGGCGGGAGCAGTGGTGGTGTTGCGAGAAGACCCCGCTCCAGTTGCCGCTGCAGCGTGAGGTGCTCCCGTGGCGACAGTGCTTGCCGCGGTGGAGCGCGTCGCGCGGCGCTGCGGCTGCTGACCCGTCTGCCGCCCCGCTGCATCCCCGACCTTGCGGAGATGCTTTCTTGGTGGAGCTTGTGGCTCCGCTTGCGGCGAGCTGGCTGGAGGTGGAGAAGAGGGCGCGTCCTCGGCGGGCTCGCTCGACTCAGTGTCAGGCCAAGCAAGATCTTCCTCGCCGACAAGCTCCTCCCGCTCGGCAAGGCTTGCCGCCTCCGCTGCCTCCGCCTCCTCCACGGTGAACCCAAATTGGCCTGCGGCAACGGCTGCTACCGCCTCTTCCAGCCTGGTGGCGATGCACCGCATCTCGTCGTCAGTGGTGTCGCGGGTGAGCCTCTTCTGCTCGTCGGGGCGGATCGCCACCTCTGCCAGGCTGTCGAAGAACTCCTGCACGATGTCGTCGGCAGGCTCTTGCCAAGTGGAGACGATCCCATGCGAGTCGCAGAGCGGCATCATTTCACGGATGCGGTCAAGCGAAGAGTTGTTGCAGAGCGGAACGACCCCCCTCGGCAACCTAAACGCTCCGGGATGCTCGGGATCATGCTTGAACAGCTCCAGAAGCATCGCATCTAGCTCCAATACAGTGAAGTTAAAATTGAGGCCCGGGCGCAGCCTCATGATGTCCGCCGCGTTCTGGAACTCCCAGGCGGGTCTCCCCCTCTCCTGCAGGGGGGCGATGCGGCGGCGGAGAAAATCTGCGCCAACGGCGCTACAGTCAGTCTGGCAAGCCTGAGGCGCAGGATCCTGGTGACGGCAATCTTCAGCCTACCGTCCTCCGGAGCCAAGTTGCTCCAATCGTTGCTGCGCACTACTGTGGCTTGGCGCTGGGCGGTGAAAGGCTGCGGGTTCTCCTCGCAATCCAGCACCAGTTCGCTCTCCACTCGTCCCACTTGCTGCGGAGCTCGCCCTCCAGATAAGCGTCCTTCTTGCCGAGTCTTGAGATCCAGGCGATTCTGCCAGACAAGGGTTCTCCTCTCTCGACTTGGGGTATGAAGAAGTGGCGGAAGAGGGCTACATTTGGGTGGACTCCGACAAAGTTCTCGCAGAGATGTGCGAAAACTGCCATGGTCGGAACGGCGTTGGGGGTGAAATCAAGGAGGTGGAGCCCGTAGGTGTTCATGATGTCACAAAAGAATTCGGAGAAAGGCGGGCAGAGCCCGCAGTAGAAGAACAGCGCGAAGAAAGGGTACCCCGTCGGAGCTAACTTCGAGGCAGCAGCCAAAAGTACCTTCGTGCGCGGATGCGCTCGCGTCTGCGTCGACCAGAACAGGTGGTAGTACTCCCTCAGCTCCTTCGCGTCGAGCTGGGGGGGAAAGATCGCCTGCTCCTTTCGCAGCGCCGCGAGCCGCTGCGCCTCGGCTGACTTCACGCCCTTCCCCTTGTCGGCTTTCGGAGCCATGGCGGAGGTGGTGGGAGAGGTCGACGGCGTTGGTGGTGCTGGTGGCGATGGGGGGGGGGAGGAGCGCTGCTCTCTCTCAGAAGGGGGGAGCGGCGGAGATTTGGGAGTAGTAACCGGCAAGATGGGCTACTGCCCCTGTTTCCTCTGCTTATAAAGAGGGAGGGGGCGAACGTTACGCTTTTCCGAATAAAGAAACCACCCGCGATCTCTCCCACGATGCCGCATTCAACGCGTGCCGTTCGGGGAGGGCGCGGTGGATACGGAGTAAGAAACGGCACGACCCAGGCCGCACGTGCCCGTGCCCTGTTTTGGGCCTGGCCCAACAGCGCTCGGCACCGTGTGTGGCCCAGGACCGGGGGCTCCCGTCGGTGTACTAGAGTAGGGGTACCCTAGTATCCCAAACTTGTGCACGAGCAGTTGCAGCACCCCGCGGCAAGGCTTGCCAGGCGACCGCCAAGATCCTCCGTGGCTCCTCAGGAGATAAGACCCCGGCAAGAGGAGCTTGCCGGGAAGCCATTCAAGAACAAAGTATTCAAGCCAAGAAGACAAGGCCCCGGCAAGAGGAGCTCGCCGGGAAGGCCAACCAAGGCATCCCCGAAGAAGCTTGCCGCAACGCGCCACGCGTCCCGGCAAGGCTCGGTGAGCGACAAGCTCCCGGGCCCGACAAGACAACGACCGTGGCAAGGCACTTGCCACGGCAAGCGGCCACTCCGCACCCGCGCTCCAGCACATCCACCCACG
This sequence comes from Triticum aestivum, assembly GCF_018294505.1. Lineage (NCBI taxonomy): Eukaryota > Viridiplantae > Streptophyta > Magnoliopsida > Poales > Poaceae > Triticum > Triticum aestivum. Next base: position 97,078,159 of record NC_057810.1, read on the forward strand.
TGTCGCCCTGGGACCCTTCCCGGCGCGCGTGGCGAGAGGCTGTGCAGCCAGCGGTGCACGGTGGCAAGCGGCGCTGACAAGATAGCCATTGTGGCGAGCGGTGGCGCCCGTGACGGTCTCTGTTTGCACTGTTTGGGCGACACAGACGGGCATTTAATGCCCTTGTCCCCTGCCGTCAGAGTTAGGTGTGATACACTGTATCTACAGTATAGGTAGTTGTACCTACCGCATTCTTTTTCCGTTTTTGCCCTTTTGTCTGCGTTGCCACCTATCGGTGACCCCTTGAGCATATAAAAGGAGGCCCATGCGCAATGTAGAAGAGGTTCGGCTTATTCGAACGCCAGAAACACTCTCACGCTCGGTCTGGTAGCTCTGATCGCTCCCGAGCAAGAACTCGAAATACACATACAAGCAGCAGTAGGAGTATTATCTCTCCGGAGAGCTCCGAAGCTGGGTAAACTGCTCTTGTGCATCGCCTCGATCTGCTCTTCGTGCGACCTCCGCCCCCCGCCGAACCGAAAGGGGATCGGTCCACCGGTCCCATAGGTGTTCGTGGATCAGTTTCCCCGACAATAATAAAACTAACTATTTAGGCAATTTAAATGGGGCCGGATATAACAAACAAGAAATCCAGAAAATCCCCATGTCATTTAGCAATTTAAAAGCAAACAACAATTTTAAGAATTTTAATTGTTGTTATCATGATGTGGATGACATGTGCAAGTTATATGCACTTTTTACGAAAATGTTGTCATGAAGATGATTAGGAGCATTTGGTCACCATGGCAGAAAGAATAGGGTGCCACGGCGACGAAAACGGAAACGATGCCATGGCAACGTCCCGGTTCCATTATAATTGTTGTTATCATGATGTAGATGACATGTGCAAGTTATATGCATTTTTTTACGAAAATGTTGACATGAAGATGATTAGGAGCATTTGGTCACCATGGCAGAAAGAATAGGGTGCCACGGCGACGAAAACGGAAACGATGCCATGGCAACGTCCCGGTTCCATTATAATTGTTGTTATCATGATGTAGATGACATGTGCAAGTTATATGCATTTTTTTACGAAAATGTTGACATGAAGATGATTAGGAGCATTTGGTCACCATGGCAGAAAGAATAGGGTGCCACGGCGATGAAAACAAAAACGATACCATGGCAACGTCCCGGTTCTGATAACTCGTTGAGCGACCGGTGCAAACGAAGATGTGGAGGTGCAGAACATGCAAAGATGGTGGGGGTGATCCCGTTTACCGGGTCCCCACGTGACGGTGGCATGGCAAAAGAGGGATGTGCACGAAACAAACGGGCACGGTGCAAACAAGTGGTACATCTCATACATGCGAGGGCATCTCATCGCGGTCGTCTCAGGTTATACCTTCGAAGCGTGCATTTCGGAGCGGTTCGGGTTCGTCGAAGGAAGTAGTTGTACTCGTGTCGTAGTGGGAAGTAGTCGTTCACGGCGACGGTAGAGGTACTCGCGATCTTGGCAACAGTAGTCGTACATGTCCGGAGAGGAACTTGTCGTATCCATGTAGTCGAACTTGGCGTATCCGAAGGGGTACTTGCCGGATCCACAACACTGTGACCGTTCGTGGCAGGGGAACTTGATGTTCACGGGTCTCCCAAAGATGTCGTGGTACTTGGCACTTGCGGTTTGTTGCTTGCGGAACCAGGGGTACTTGGCAGGTTCCACATAGAGATGCATCGATGGTGCTCGGAGGCAGCAACGGGTACAGGAGGCCGGGGCTGTGTCTTGGAGTCCTGGCGACGAGGTCCACGCAGAAGCCGAGGAGGAGCGACGGGGATGCAGGCTAGGCTGGAAGCGGCGAAGACATGGCCGTTGATGTGTGGCTGCTCGAAGGCGAGCAGCAGCTTGATGCAGGGGACTCGGCGTCTCGCGTGATGCATGGGAACTAGGTGCACGGCTTCGGTCGCTCGTGTCGCTTGCGGACGAGGACGAGGCAGGGGGGTCGGCTTGGCATCAGCGCCAGCAGCAGGCAGGTGCTTGGCGCAGCGGACGTGGCTCCGATGTTGCTGCTCGCTGGCGGCGGCCGGAAACAGAGGCGGGGCCTCAGAGCAGGCGCGCAAGGACGGACGCCGCGAGGCAGCGGCAGCCAGCATGGAAGTGGAGAGGCGGGGCCGAGGCAGAGCACAGGCATGTGGTCGCGATGGCGAAGGTGCTGGTGTGGGGAGCTCCTCTCCCTGGCGGCGCGAGCAGGAACGAGAGGAAGAGATGGGGATTGGGCGCTGGGTTCTGGCGGCGCGAGGGGAGAAGATCGGGAGAGATGGGGATCGGGCAGGGGAGAGGCTAGGGTTAGGAACGGCACGGTTGGGCCAACCTGGTTGGCCGGGCCTAAGAGGCCGGCTGGGCTGCTAGGCTGCTGGTCTTCTTCTCTCCCTCTCTACTCTTTTCATTAACAGAGAACTGGAAGAAAGGAAAGGAGAGAAGAGAAGGTTAGAGGAAGAATTTGGGCATGCGGTTAAGTTTCCCGGACTCGCAAAAATGTGCTAGAACCAGGAAAAATAGAAGTGGGCATGACTGAAAGATTTAAATTCAAACTCATTTGGTATTCAAATGGGTTTGGACTAGGACTAGGTTTTAGAAGTGTCCAAAAATGTTGAGATTTTTGGTGGAGCTCCGGAAAATGATGAAAGAAATTATGGGCAAGGTTGGAGATCAAGAATTGAGATAACAACGGCATGGGATATTTTCAAGTGTGTTATGGTGATTTCCAAATAAATGGAATAATTTTATTATAGCTCCCTAATAATAGTAGGAGACTTTGAATATGTTTTAAAGATAAATCACCATATGAATATCCCTCAATTTAAATAGATCAACGATCTATGCAATTTATTTAGGTGAGTTTTAAAAAGAGTTGCATGAAGACATGATGCAATGCAAAAATAAAAGAGCAAGCACAAAAGAAACACACGACAAAACTCGGAATAGCTGGAAGTCTTCTGGAGCGTCAGTCTCGGGGCGTTACAACACTCCACCACTACAAGAGGATCTCGTCCCAAGATCTAGGATCGCACCGGAGAGAAACGGAAGAGGAAGAGGTAAAATAAAGTTGCTTCTTTGACAAAAGAGTGAAACCACAAACCTTGAGAGATTGAACAAACTAAAAGAGAGAATACAAGGGAGATGAACGAGATTGAAAACACTCCATTAGACAAGAGGAACAAGCAACATTAGAACTTGAAGGTTACAAAGACATGAATCAAGAGTTTAATGGACAAGATAGAATTCGTAACCACTCCGGTTAAAACAAGATGAGATAGGAAAAATTCGGGCAGCACTCCGGTTGAACATGGAGGGAATAGAACATGAACTTAGCAAAATGAAAGCACTTAGATGTGACTCTTGTTAAAAGAGGAATGATAGACACAACACTCCGGTTAAATGGATAAGCAAGGAAAAGAACATGAGCTTGACAAAACAAGATGATGAGTGAAGAGAGCAACATCACAAAGCCTCCGGGACGAAAGAATAGAAGCTAGATTGATGGAAAGAAAAGAATGGAGAAGAAATGACAACTTCTACAACAATTTAATTTGGAAAGCATCCTTGCAAGAAGGTTAGAGCGGAGTTGTTGGAAAACCAACAACGAAACAAGTAAGCTTGTAGCGGGCTTATGGAAAATATCTCAAGACTATCAGGTGACAACTGGCCACTAATGGAAAACATTGATTTGATTGCTTGAGATCAATGAAGAGATGAAAACTGCTTTCGCCGAGAGGATAGGAGAAAACTTGGATCATTGATAAGCACCACAAATAGCAACATTCCTTAGGGAAGGCTTTAGGTGAAATATGACAGAAGATAACTCCAACAAAGAGATTGATGGATTTAAAAAAACCTCGTTCTTGACAACATGTGAATCGCGAAACATGAATGAAAATTGTCAAGAATGATATAACACCACCTCAAAAGATACGGTAGAAAGAATTGCACTTTGAAAAGCAAGAAGAAGAATACTTGAACTCCTTAGAAAAAAAACATGTGTTGATCACCATGTTTATTTTTTATTATAGCTTGGCGGGTCATAACTTCGAGAGAAATCTTGAAGAACAATTGAAGAATGAAGAGAATCCTTGATGAACCACCATGTAGAGCCTCCATGAAGAACTCTGGTAATAAAAGGATGATAAAAAGAAAGAGAAGTTGAAAACACAGGGTGAAGCCTTGTGATGATTTAGATGGAGCTTCATGACGAGATAATGCAGAAAACTTGGAACTCCAGAAAAGAAAAGATGAAGCATCTCGAAACGAGAATGTGATATGATGAACAACTCCGGAAAGAAGAAATTAATCATTTGGATGAAACAAAAACAAGAATTACGTTATGTGTATCCTTCACCAATTAAATTGATGACAAGCAATGGATTTGGCATACTACTTATTCTTCTTGAAAAGATTGAAGAGAGAAATAGCGCAAACTTGAAAAGGTATTGATGGAACCACCGGTGGTATTTGGAAACAACGAATATTGATATGAGAACATAGGAAGAGTAATCTTGAACGAACCACCATAAGAATCTGAAAATCAAAGCAGCAAAGGCACAATTCACCGGGAAGAATTTGAAAACGAATGAAGATACTTGAGGGGATATAGATACAAGTGAACGAATAGATGACGAGCTGATTAGACAATACTTGAACGATGCACCAGTAGGATTTGGAGAACAAGAGTTGAAGGTTGAGAATGAGTAATATTCAGAAATGATGGCATCCAGATTATCAAGAAAGGAAGTAACTCCTGAAATGCGTCGGATGGTTGAAAAGAATTCTCACAATCGAAAACAATTATGAGAGGATGACATAAGCTAGAACTATGAATCATCAAGAGAACGGACCAAGATTTAGGAGAAATCCTTCTTCGGTCTTCAAATGTTGAGAATGATGATTAGAACCACCATGAATTGTTGAGATACTCCGAAATGAAGAATAGAAAGGTTGAATCAACGATGAAAAGAATTTGAAAACGATCTTGGAGAAGGCATATGACTGATGGGATCCATTCTTACGTCACACTTTGAAAAGAATTTGGGAATAGCTCCGGGAGAATTAGAAGAGTGAGGTAAGATCCTGGGGAAAGACCTGTGGGTTAGGGCCCACTCAAAAGAAACATCATTGAAGGATTGCTTGAAATAGAGACTGCACTGGTTGAATTAAATGGCTTGAATGAGATAACAATCTCCAAATAGCTTGAACGGATTAAGAATGGAAACACAAATCTTCTGAGATATCTTCAACACTCCAGAACAAATGAATAGGAAGGAGTGAATGATTAAGAGGTGCATCGGCATGAGAAAGCATTTGAAACGAGGAAAGGATATGATCGACAAAGCTCGGATTGAATCCACCAGAGAAGAAAAAAGAATGAAGAATGATGAACTTGAAGCTCCCTTAGTATCTTCCTGAGAATCACCGGATAAGAACATTGACGGAAAAGAATGGAGAGACTTCTCATCAATAAAAGGATACTTGATTAAGAAATCTGAGTCCTTGAAAAAAAGGGTGGGAGGGCGGGAAAACAAAGACTACTTGGGACGGCTGAAACAAACACCGTTGAGAAAACTTAGAATGATCTTGCGGATGGGAGAATGATCGGATCCACTTGAAGAGAAGCACTCCGGTAGGAAAAGAATTAACATGACAACCTTGATGATCAAGAAGGATTAGTATTCACATAGCAATATGAGAGCACCGTTTAGGAAAGGTATGGATTCAACATTTGACTCGAAGCAACTCGAATACCACAAATAAAACAAAACAAAGGATTTGGCTTGCAGAATAAGCCGGAACAAATACATATGGTAGAGATTTACCCAATCCCATATCAGGCATCTGTCGGAAAGATGTTCTAGGAGCTACTTGAATTCGCACCTATAAAACTCCTGAAACTTTCTGGTTATGCAATCTCGTGTTGGGGATACAGGGGAAGCAATATATCTCACCCAAACTAACAATCCCTACATCCAGCTGTATCCATCCGTCAACACATAACCAAGAAAACTCCGGAAATCGTGTACCTCAACCTTCGAAAAGCATCTATTATATGAGCTATGGCAATACTCCCGAACTCCCCAGTACTGGGTGGCGTCGAGGTTATCTCACCAACAACTGCATAAAAGAGATTTTCGATGTCGGCAAAACTCAGGTATTCCAGAACTGCAACAATAAAATTGTGATGACAACACCTCAGAGCTCAACTCCCCGGGACACTGCCACAACCCCTAAATGTCAGGAGGCACCAAGAAGAATGTTCTCGTCACAAAACCATCAGAACTATTCCAAGATACCCGCGTGATCCTAAAAAAAATTAGTGAAATTTGAGGAGACGAAAGTCAAAACATCTACGTCAGGAGACCTCACCAGAGCGACGAAGGGGGCTGAGGCGAATCCTACTCTCCGATATATATATTCCTAAGACTCAAAACATTTTTTTGTTCTAGACTCAACAACGCCAGCAATCAATCAAGCAGGGGGCTCCTAAGTCGGGGATGGCTCTGATTACCAACTTGTAACACCCACGATGCGGCTATATCTCCCACGTGTCGAAGCACGACTTAGAGGCATAACCGCATGGTGGTTTTGTCGCAAGAAGGGTCATCTTCAAACAATCCCATGTAATGAACAAGAATGGGATAAAGACAGTTGGCTTACAATCGCCACTTCACACAATACATAATTTAAGGTTCATACATCATTCGAAATACACTCAAAGACCGACTACGGTCAAATCCAAATAAAAAAAAGATAACCCCAAATACTAGATCCTCGATCGTCCCGACTGGGCTCCGCTACTGATCATCTGGAAACGAAACATAGTAACGACCAAGGTCCTCGTCAAACTCCCACTTGAGCTCGGTCGCGCCATCTGCGCTGGTATCCTCGGCACCTGCATCTGTTTTGGTAGAACCTGTGAGTCACGGGGACTCAGCAATCTCACACCCGCGAGATCAAGACTATTTAAGCTCATAGGTAGGAAAGGGGTAATATGGTGGAGCTGCAGCAAGCACTAAGCATATATGGTGGCAAACATACGCAATAAGAGCGAGAAGAGAAGCAACGGAACGGTCGAGAAGCTAGAAGTGATCAAGAAGTGATCCTGAAACTACTTACGCACAATCATAGCACAAAGACCGTGTTCACTTCCCGGACTCTGCCGAAAAGGGACCATCATGGCTACACATGCGGGTTGATGCATTTTAATTAAGTCAAGTGTCAAGTTATCTAAAACCGGACATTAACAAATTCCCATCTGCCCATAACCGCGGGCACGGCTTTCGAAAGATAATACCCTGCAGGGGTGTCCCAACTTAGCCCATGATAAGCTCTCGCGATCAACAAAGGATATTCCTTCTCCCAGGAAGACCCGATCAGACTCGGAATCCCGGTTTACAAGACATTTCAACAATGGTAAAACAAGACCAGCAAAGCCGCCCGATGTGCCGACAAATCCCGATAGGAGTCGCACGTATCTCGTTCTCAGGGCACACCGGATGAGCCAGACGTCGGGTTGGCATAGACCCTGGTTGCCCAGGGGGCACCGGACATCGCTCAGTTTGGACCAGCACCCGGAGGAGCACTGGCCCGGGGGGGTAAATAAAGATGACCCTTGAGTCTGCAGAACCCAAGGGAAAAAGACTTAGGTGGAAATGTTAAAACCAAGGTTGGGCCTTGCTGGAGGAGTTTTATTCAAAGCGAACTGTCAAGGGGGTCCCATAAATCACCCAACCGCGTAAGGAACGCAAAATCAAGGAACATAACACCGGTATGACGGAAACTAGGGTGGCATGAGTGGAACAAAACACCAGACATAAGGCCGAGCCTTCCACCCTTTACCAAGTATATAGATGCATTAATTAAATAAGAGATATTGTGATATCCCAACATAATCCTGCCCATCATGGGGCAATCTTCAACTTCACCTGCAACTAACAACGCTATAAAGAGGGGCTGAGCAAAGCGGTAACATAGCCAATCAACGGTTTGCTAGGAAGGGTGAAAAGGTTAGAGGCTGACATGACAATTAGGGAGGCTTGAGGAGCAACTGATAGGTAATGCAGCAAAGCGATAGAACGAAGCAACTAGCATAGCAATGATAGTAGTGAGATCCAAGGTAGCGGTCATCTTGCCTGAAATCCCGCAAGGAAGAAGAACGAGTCCATGAAGAAGACGAACAGGGTAGTCGAACGAATCCTCTCAATCGCAACATTACCGGAACTAAGAAGCAACACCGAAAAGAAACAAACAACATGGTAAACCAACAAGCATAAGCTTGGCATGATGCGCAAACAAGTATGATGCATGACCGGTTTAATGAGGCATGGCATGGCAATATGCACAAACAACACTACAAGTTAAATGGAGCTCAATATGCAACGAGTTGCATATTGACGAAACACCACATCAATTTTTTTAGTTCTCTCTCGGTTATGAACATAACAATATTAAATGTTATTAAACATGGCAAGAGGTGAAACATAATAAAACTAACTATTTAGGCAATTTAAATGGGGTCGGATATAACAAACAAGAAATCCGGAAAATCCCCATGTCATTTAGCAATTTAAAAGCAAACAACAATTTTAAGCATTTTAATTGTTGTTATCATGATGTGGATGACATGTGCAAGTTATATGCATTTTTTTACGAAAATGTTGACATGAAGATGATTAGGAGCATTTGGTCACCATGGCAGAAAGAATAGGGTGCCACGGCGACGAAAATGGAAACGATGCCATGGCAACGTCCCGGTTCCATTTTAATTGTTGTTATCATGATGTGGATGACATGTGCAAGTTATATGCATTTTTTTACGAAAATGTTGACATGAAGATGATTAGGAGCATTTGGTCACCATGGCAGAAAGAATAGGGTGCCACGGCGATGAAAACGGAAACGATACCATGGCAACGTCCCGGTTCCGATAACTCGTTGAGCGACCGGTGCAAACGAAGATCTGGAGGTGCAGAACATGCAAAGATGGTGGGGGTGATCCCGGTTACCGGGTTCCCACGTGACGGTGGCATGGCAAAAGAGGGATGTGCACGAAACAAACGGGCACGGTGCAAACAAGTGGTACATCTCATACATGCAAGGGCATCTCATCGCGCTCGTCCCGGGTTATACCTTTGAAGCATGCATTTCGGAGCGGTTCGGGTTCATCAAAGGAAGTAGTTGTACTCGTGTCGTAGTGGGAAGTAGTCGTTCACGGCGACGGTTGAGGTACTTGCGATCTTGGCAACGGTAGTCGTACATGTCCGGAGAGGAACTTGTCGTATCCATGTAGTCGAACTTGGCGTATCCGAAGGGATACTTGCCGGATCCACAACACTATGACCGTTCGTGGCAGGGGAACTTGATGTTCACGGGTCTCCCAAAGATGTCGTGGTACTTGGCACTTGCGGTTTGTTGCTTGCGGAACCAGGGGTACTTGGCAGGTTCCACATAGAGATGCATCGATGGTGCTCGGAGGCAGCAACGGGTACAGGAGGCCGGGGCTGTGTCTTGGAGTCCTGGCTACGAGGTCCACGGAGAAGCCGAGGAGGAGTGACGGGGATGCAGGCTAGGCTGGAGGTGGCGAAGACATGGCCGTCGATGTGTGGCTGCTCGAAGGCGAGCAGCAGCTTGATGCAGGGGACTCGGCGACTCGCGTGATGCAGGGGAACTAGGCGCGCGGCTTCGGTCGCTCGTTTCCCTTGCAGACGAGGACGAGGCAGGGGGGTCGGCTTGGCACCGGCGCCAGCAGCAGGCAGGGACTTGGCGCAGCGGACGTGGCTCCGGTGGAGCTGCTCGCTGGCGGCGGCCGGAAACAGAGGCCGGGCCTCGGAGCAGGCGCGCAAGGACGGATGATGCGAGGCAGCGGCAGCCAGCGTGGAAGTGGAGAGGCGGGGCCGAGGCAGAGCAGAGGCATGTGGTCGCGGTGGCGGAGGTGCTGGCGTGGGGAGCTCCTCTCCCTGGCGGCTCGAGCAGGAACGAGAGGAAGAGATGGGGATTAGGCGCTGGGTTCTAGCGGCGCGAGGGGAGAAGATCGGGAGAAATGGGGATCGGGCAGGGGAGAGGCTAGGGTTAGGAAGGGCACGGTTGGGCCAACTTGGTTGGCCGGGCCTAAGAGGTCGGCTGGGCTGCAAGGCTGCTGGGCTTCTTCTCCCTCTCTACTCTTTTCATTAACAGAGAACTGGAAGAAAGGAAAGGAGAGAATAGAAGGTTAGAGGAAGAATTTGGGCATGCGTTTAATTTTCCCGGACTCGCAAAAATGCGCTGGAACCAGGAAAAATAGAAGTGGGCATGACCGAAAGATTTAAATTCAAACTCATTTGATATTCAAATGGGTTTGAACTAGGACTAGGTTTTAGAAGTGTCCAAAAATGTTGAGATTTTTGGTGGAGCTCCAGAAAATGATGAAAGAAATTATGGGCAAGGTTGGAGACCAAGAATTGAGATAACAACGGCATGGGATATTTTGCAAGTGTGTTATGGTGATTTCCAAATAAATGGAATAATTTTATTATAGCTCCCTCATAATAGTAGGAGACTTTGAATATGTTTTAAAGAGAAATCACCATGTGAATATCCCTCGATTTAAATAGATCAACGATCTATGCAATTTATTTAGGTGAGTTTTAAAAAGGGTTGCATGAAGACATGATGCAATGCAAAAATAAAAGAGCAAGCACAAAAGAAACACACGACGAAACTCGGAATAGCTGGAAGTCTTCTGGAGCGTCGGTCTCGGGGCGTTACATCCGGCCCATGCAGTTGCACCGGCAACAGACTGGGCTGCAGTTCACACTTCATATACCAAAGTCCTTACAAAAACCGACATGTCCACCTTCTTGGTAAGCATTGGCCGCCCAAGTGCTTCGTTCTTTTTTTCTTTTCATGTTGTTTAACATGATTCACTGTGTTGATCTAACTGTTTGGGTATGTCTTCTTCTTTCCAAACAGAGAACTCCTAGAGCAACGAGGGAGTCGTTCAACAATCCAGGTGACCACGGCCAAGTTTCTCTTAACATGCGCAGCCTTGGTGTGAATGAACCTGCTCAATATACCGTAAATACAAAGGATGGCCACATGATGATTGATGCTAAAGGATGGTCAAGGTTCAAATCTAAATCATATCTTGCGGTAGGGGATGATGTCAAAATCGAACTTTATCGGCAAGGAGAGCTGGTCCAAATCAACTTTGAAATTCTTCAGTAGCAGCACGCAACTGCTGAACTGATCTATCCTCCGAGAGATTTTGATGTAATAATCTGGCAGGTGAAACAAGTGTCCTGTGTGCATAAGTAGTACGACAATATTATTTATCACATGGTATATCGTTGATAGAATTGCAACTCTGATCGCTGCTTAGGAACTGTCGTTCGATTTCATTCCAACAGCTGCCGTGCGTTATTCAATTTGGTGTATTCGCCTTGCGACAACATCTAAAACCAGAGCCGTACCGATCGCTTGCAATATGAAAAGCGCTGAGGTAGAGCACATGGGCCCCCAAACATGCAGGGTGGGCCCGCGGCCCAAAGTCCAGAACCGTGAGCCTGTCTGAGTATTATATTCTCAGCTGAACCCCCATAGAAAAAGGTGAACTCCCGTAATGCCCGTGCGTTGGACGTAACATCAAGATGCATTTGTATGAGTATTTTATCTTGTGAGAGAAAAGGATGAACGAGGGAAGGCCTTATTGGCAAATGTGGAGAGGTGTGTGGGTACCTTTTTGCAAAATTGCCATAGTATCCTTCCTATCCGTCAGATATAAATCGGACGGACTATATTGCAGGATGGCAGGCACACCATCATCACCAACTCCTCTATACTGTGTTAAAAACAACTCTATTTTTTTATAATTACTAGCAAGATGCCCATGTGTTTCACGGAACATCAAGGTGCAGGACGGACGAAGCGACAATATTTCACTCGGCCTGAATCCCCTTCTCCCTCGTCTGCTTGTTCAGAGAAAACCCCCTCTCGGTGATTGCATAGGGTTTTATCATGGAGAACCAGGTAAGAATTCTTTATCCATCCTCGATAAATCCAAGTCCCTTTGTCGCAGGTAATCCTAGGATGGCAGCCGCCGCCGTTGATGCATTTTTCTTCCTACTGAATCTAGTGTGTTTCATTTGCAGTGCCCAAAGTGCAAGGACCCTACAGGTTTCTGCGCCCTCGGCGAGACGCCACACTTGTTCCTTCTCATCCTAACACAACATTTTGAAAAGCGCACAATATGTTCCTAGAATCCTCTTTTATATCCGGGAGGGTGGTTTTTTTTTGAACATGTTGTGGTCTCATATTATTTTTCCTGCAGTGTATTATTTTCTCTGCCAGAACACATGTACTCAAGATGCTCGGCCTTGCCATAACTGAATACACTAGTTTAATGGTCATAGTGAAGACAAGCCATGGATATAAGTTCCGAGTTGGGTTCATGAACCAAGAAGCTCGCTGCTTTTTTTATGGCCAAACTTGGATAAACTTTCTCAAGTGTTACGGACTGAAAGTTGGTGCACGAATGTTGATGGAAATAGCAGAACCTGGTCTCATCTTCACTGCGATCTTCCACCCCAACGTCATTCCAATTGATCATCCATGTTAGTTTTGCATCTGGTTCTTGCTTGTTGCCTCGATTACTTCTTAATCCACCTATTCTGTCTAACTAATCACAATTTAACTTTAGAAGTAGCAACGAATCTCTCATGAAGATGCTACTTCTAACTAATATTTTCTTATAATTTGTGGCACGTGTAGGTTTTTTCAGAGTTAAGCAGTATGCTCGTTTGTTACTCTGTAATAACTCAGCTGTTACTGATGGCACTAAAGTTGACTGGATCGACATCCGGAAGCTCCTACACTTTATTGATCGTCTTGAGGTCCTTGTGTGGCGTTTCAATGGTGGAAGGCCACGTGGGATATGTGTGCCACTGCTGCACTCGTTGAGCAGGTCCAACTATGTCGAGAAACTTATGGTACAAGTTGTTTTATGTTATATATGTTGTTCATAAACTATTGCCTATACACAGTTTTACAGCTGTGATCTTGAAACAGGAACTGCCCAGTTCTATTGTTCCTATACAGATGCCTGACCATGGTCGGGTCAGACTTGCGCTTGGTCACAACATGATGTTTATGTCGACCTACTCAATTCCCCTTGGAGGTGAAAAGATACTTATTCATGGGTGGTCTCAAATAATGAAGGCCCGTCCATCTTGGAGAATAGGATAGAAGATTATGTTCATGCTTTTCCATGGCTCTAAAGCGAATATCCTGTTTATTGACCACATTGCGAGATGAAGCCGCTTTCAGAAGGTTTTGGATGCGCGGGGTGGCGGTCCTTGGGCTTGGCGACCTCACACTTGGTTAACTGTAGGCAAAGTAGAATTGTTCGAGGTACGCTTTGTACGGTTGAACCTGTATAAGTACTCATACTGCTTTCTCCAGCGCCAGCGGGGCCGCCTGCTTCTGCCTCCCACGGCTGGCTGCGGCTCAGCGCACGCATCGTCGCGCCACCGTCTCCTAAATCGTTAACACCGACGTCCTCTGCGCGGTTTGGTGCGCTTGTCGCGGCGCCGCCCTCTCGTGTTGTCAACATGGTCAACAAACAACAGGAATTGGCAGAAGTACGTGGATAGGATGAGAGTAGGGGCCCACCACATCAGCGTATGGAAAAATAAAATGCTTCCTCCTAGAGTTTTCCTAACATGTGGGACCCATGACATTGTGAGCGCATATAGTCAATAGACAAGAGAATAGCACAAGATCGGCTGACACCTAGGACGTAGCTGCTCGAGCAGTTTTTTTGTTGTTATTATTGAGACGGAGTAGGGTTTGAACTGGGCTGTGGCCCGTCTAGCCCAGGCTTATATTTTATGTTCACCATGTGACCAGTCCAGCTATTTTTTCTTTGTAAAAATGAGCCTAGTTTATTTTTTCTGAAGAATACCCAATCCAGGCCTACTTATTTTTCTATGCCCTGATGGGCTGCAACTCTTTCAAGACGCCTGCAAATCTTGAAAGTAATATGAAATGGGTTGTAAATATAAAAACATATGACAAATTGACAAATTGGCAATATGACAAATTTCCTATTTCACTGGGCATTAACCTAATTTAAATATATCTTCAAAGTACTTTAAATCTGGCTCGACATTTCGGTATTAAAAATAGTTTGGAACCCATAGAAATATGCGAAATTGGCCCTGGCCAACCAAAAAACGACTGCAATAAATTGCATAAGAAGTTGCCATGAGCTATATATAAATTATCAAAAAAAGAAGGAGTGGTCTGACTTGTGGGCCTGTTTAGTTCATGCGTATGCAAGATTTTTTTAGTTATTATGTCAGGACCCCGACTCGATGTCACATCGATCTAGCCGGTAACACCTCATATCACTTTGCGGCCTCACGCACGGTATCCCCACGGGTGTCGCCTTACCTTTGCCCGGGACCGTTTGCGCCTTTTGGCTCACGTATATGATAGTGTCGCTAGCATCCATATGATAAGGAGCCCGGGCTGACATGACTAGTCGTAAACCCAAAGTGGCACAGACTTACAGGGACAGGCATCCATGACCCAGCTTCGAACGTGTCGGTCATCAGCAAGTGGGTCCGGGCTGTAGCACTGGGCTAGCAGGACCCCGGTAAACCGGGCTGTAGCGGGCTAACAGGACTCCGGTACTCAATGCGTGACATTTCCCCGAAGGGACAGACACAGGAACGAAGAAGGACACATGCCGGCCAGCCTAAGTGTTCCAGAGCAGTAGCAAGCTACCATGGCTCAGCGGTAACACTAGGAGACATTTCCCGGTAAGGGAGGCTACTAAAGATAAACAACTAGATAGTCAGATCCCACACATACCAAGCATTTCAATCATACACACAATATGCTCGATATGTGCAAATACAACAAGGCATCACAACATGACTCTACGACACAAGTACTTTATTTAAGGCTCAGAGAGCCATACATAACATACACAAAGGTACGGGTCTCACGACCCATCATTCAAGTCATACAGTCATACAAACCAACAGCGGAAGTAACTTGTCTGAGTACAGACAACTAGTAAAATAAAAGAGGCTTGGAAAGCCTAACTATACTACGTGGTCCTTCACCAGCTCAGGATCACCACCTGGGCCTTAGCCTACTCATTGATGTCAACGTCTACGTAGAACCCATCAGAAGGGGTTGCAGCGTCTTCTGTAAAAATGTAAATTATAGCAACATGAGTACAAGGGTACTCAGCAAGACTTACATCAGATCCTATATACATGCATATTATCAAGAAGGGTTGGTGGAGTTATTGCAGCAAGCCAGCTTTGACTCTTGGCTAGGCTAACCTACGAGACTCCAACTTGAAAGGGGTTTTTCGCACACGAGTCCACTACTCACCACTTCAATACACTACCGAGGATTCACCTCCGTCTTCCTACGGAAGAGCCATCCTCGGCACTCACACTTATCTTGAGGCTTTTAGTAGTTTCCATTTTCTTGTCTATGAACTGTATAGGCAACCAAGTAGTCCTTTACCGCGGACGCGGCTATTCGAATAGATCATGATAACCCTGCAGGGGTGTACTTCTTCATACACGCTCTCACCACTTACCGTCGTTTACATGACATGTACTCGGCAACCTTCAAGCGGAAGCCCAACGTGGGTGTCGGCCACGACCTACCTAACCACCTAAGCCTCCAGTCCAGGTTTATCGCCTATCCAGGTTCCATCCGCAGGGAGTCCGGCCGAGGTTTCCCATACGGCCCCGAACGATGTGAACAGGGTTCCCGAGATACCTCACGGGTATTCGATACACCCGGCCACGTACCTACCGCATCACAGCCCACCCCTATGGTCAGCGCTGTGCACGGCCTCCAGTAGGCTACAAACACCAGAAACTACTTGCAACTCCTGGACGAAGAACTAGGGTGAATAAGAAGTCGAGAGGGTCCATTGGTTTCGGGCCCAATGCATGGTAGTAGCTGGTTCTTAAATCACACATACAGATCTCAGTGCTTAAGGTCGGCTTCAATGAAACAACCCACCATGTACTCCTACATGGCCTCTCATCGATACCTTTACCAAATCGTGTTCACCACACCACTCCCATTACCGTCATAATCATTTCACTCTAGCCCATTACCCAGATGAACCAGACCTGACACGACTCTAAGCATAGCAGGCATAGCAAGGTAGGAACAACACATACATATGGCTCAATCAACTCCTACACATGCTAGTGGGTTTCATCTAGTTACTGTGGCAATGACAGGTCATGCAGAGGAAATGGGTTCAACTACCGTAGCACACAGCAGTTTGAAACGCGTTGTCTTAATGCAGTAAAAGAGAGCAGGAGCGAGAACATGGGATTGTATCGACATGATCAAATGGTTGGTTGCTTGCCTGATGGTTCGATGCACTGATACGGTTCTTCGTTAGGGTAATCACGATACTCCTCGGAGGCAGAACCTGTCGCAAAGAACACCGATACACAACCATCACTAAACAATGTGCAACAATATGATGCATGCATGAAACATGGCAATATGAGTGTGTTGGGCTAATGCAACTAAAACTAGAAGGCTTTGAACCAATTTGAATCAAAGATTCAAATTTCAAACTCAAACATGGCCCTTTAAAGTGTTTTTCCTTGTTCTGCATTAATCATCAAGTTAACTTGTTTAGTCATGCATGAAAATAGTACAGATGGGTAGATTGGATTTTTCTGATCATTTTTCATATATAATTTGTCTGATTTGGAGTTACAGAATAAAAGTTATGAATTTTTGAAGTTTAAATTATATTCTGGAATTTCCTATATTAGATTAATTCCAGAAAATCAATTATTGCGTCAGCCTAACGTCAGTGTGACGTCAGCAGGTCAACGGAACACGTCCGGGTCAAACCTGACAGTGGGTCCTGCATGTCAGGGTGATTAAATTAATTAAAGTTTAATTAAAACTAAACCTGTTTAATTAACAGGGCTGGGCCCCACCTGTCATTGACTCAGGGGAGTCAACCAGGGCCCACCTGTGGTCAAACCCGGGTCGGCTGCACCGGCGTTTAGCCGCCGGCGAGCCCGACGCGGCGGCGGAAGTGATTTTTGCCGTTCCGGCAACCAAACGAGCCGCGGAGGGCACCGGAGCGGAGCTGAGGTCAAGTCGCAGCTCTTGGTGGAGTCCGTTGGGGTCGGGGTGGCCGGAGTTGGCGTCGGCGACGACTTTGGCGGCCACCGGAGTTCGGCCAAAGTCGAACTTGTCGCTAGGGGGATCGGTGAGGTGCGGGAAGTGCACGGTTGGGCCCAACGCAGCGTGGTGAGTGCGTTGGACACCGCGGGTTGGCCGGAGGATGGCCGGGAACACGTCGGCGACGAGATCTGCGGCGGTGCGTGCGTGTGATCTTCGTGCGGTGGCTACACGGCTCGGGAATGAGAGAGAGAGGGTCGGAGGGGTAGCTAGGCTCACAGCGCTCCCGCAGAGGCCACCGACGGGGTCGGGGACGAGCTAAGGCGGCGACGGCGTTGAAGGGGATCTCCAGCGACGGCGAGCTCGGGCGAGGTCGGTGCGGTGGTCTCGGGCCGCACGAGCACACGGGGCTCGGCTAGCTCGATGAAGTGGACAGCGGCGGAGCTCCTGGACACGGTGGCACGGCGTGGGGTGGACGGAGGGCGTGGCTACGGCGAGGGGGTGGCGGCGATGGCATCGGCCATGGCGTGGGAGAGCGAGGGGGAGGAGCTGGAGAGAGGAGGGGGTGTCTGGGGGGTTCAGGGGAGAGAGGGAGGGCGATTGACGGCGTTAGCCGGGCGAGGGAGGCGGCGAGGCGGCGAGCAGGTGCGTGGCACCCATGCGGTGCTCGCCGTCGAGCACCTGCCTGCCTGCCTGGCCGGCAAGCAGCTCGCTGGCGCGGTGCTGGGCTGGGCCGGCAGGTGGGCCGGGTGCTGGGCGCCAGGTAAGCTTTGCTATTTTCTTTCTATTTTCTGTTTTTTTAATACTTCTGCAACTTTGTTGAATTAAATAAAATACTTAGGCAACTCCTAAAATCACCAAACTACTCCTGGTCCATAGTTGGATTATTTCCAACATGAAACATTTTAGTTTGGAGATATTTGAGCATTTAAATATTTTATATAATTTTAAATGCCCAAATTCAAATATTTATGATTTAATTCAAAAACCTAGGATGGCCTAGGAAAATGTGCACCACTTTTGGCAGAGGTTCTGAACCAAGACAAAAATGATGGGCATTTTAGAAGGGCATTTCAGGTTCATTGAAATATTTTTAGTAACCCTAGTTGGTTTCAGAGGGGACTGGGGGTTCTGTCATCCCCATTTCAAGTTTCTGATGAAAGAGTAAACATGATGCAACACTCTAATGCATGACTAGCTAGGGTGTGACAACTCACCCCCACTCAAAAGAATCTCGTCCCGAGATTTGGGTTCCTCCGGGAAGAAGGCGGGATACTCGAGTCGAAGACGATCCTCCCTTTCCCAAGTTGCTTCATCCTCAGAATGGTGCGACCATTGAACTTTGAGAAACTTGATATTATGACGTCGAGTGGTACGCTCGGCCTGATCGAGGATACGAATGGGGTACTCTCGATATGTAAGATTATCTTGGAGATCAAGCGTTTCGTAGTCCACTCCACGGATAGGATCCGAGAAGCAACGCCTGAGTTGAGAAACGTGAAAGACATCGTGGACTCTAGAGAGGTGCGGAGGTAGTTCCAACTGGTAGGCAACTTCTCCTCGTTTGGCGAGAATGCGAAAAGGTCCAATGTAACGAGGAGCCAATTTGCCTTTGATACCGAAACGATGGGTTCCCTTCAGAGGGGTAACCCGAAGATAAGCCTTCTCATCAACCTCGAAAGTCATAGCCTTATGTTTTCGGTCATATTGACTTTTTTGACGAGATTGGGCTGTTTTCAACTTTTCACGAACGATGCGAACTTGTTCTTCTGCTTCCTGAATCATATCCGGGCCAAAGAATTGTCTTTCCCCGGTCTCTGACCAGTTAAGGGGTGTTCGACACCGTCGTCCATAGAGAACTTCAAAAGGGGCTTTACCCAAGCTAGATTGATAGCTGTTGTTGTAAGCGAATTCGGCAATGGAAGGCACTTCTCCCAATCCATTCCGAATGAGATAACAGAGGCTCGAAGCATGTCTTCTAGAATCTGGTTGACGCGTTCCACTTGACCACTCGACTGAGGGTGGAAAGCGGTGCTAAAGGAGAGACGGGTTCCCATAGCATTTTGGAAACTTTCCCAAAATCGAGAGGTGAAAATACTTCCTCGATCCGAGTTAATTTCCAAAGGAACACCATGGAGAGACACTAATCGGGAGATGTATAAGTCTGCCAATTGACTAGCGGTTATACTCTCACGAACAGGTAGGGAATGGGCTACTTTGGAAAGACGATCGACAACGACGAAGATAGCATTATTCCCTCTCTTGGTCCTGGGAAAACCGGTAATGAGATCCATACCAATTTTATTACATTTCCATTCAGGAATAGCTAAGGGTTGAAGGGTGCCAGCAGGCCGTTGATGCTCTGCTTTTACACGACGACAGACGTCGCAGTTAGCAATATACTGAGCGATTTCTCTCTTCATCCTAGTCCACCCGAACCTCTGGCGTAGGTCCTGATACATCTTAGTACTACCGGGATGAATGGTGAGAGGAGATTCATGAGCCTCCTTAAGGATCAATCGCCTCAGGTTTCGCACTTTGGGAACCACTAGTCGATTCCCGAAGTATACGACCCCTTGATCATTAATGGAGAAACAATTCACAATTCCTTTCTGGATGTTTCTCTTGATGCGGGAGATTCCCGGGTCTACCCTATGTGCCTTGACGATCTGGTCCGTAAGGGTAGGTTTCGCCACCAAGGTGGAAAGGAAACCTTGAGGGACAATGTGAAGGTTAAGCTTCCGAAATTCCTCATGGAGAAGCGGTTGACTTTGTTGTAACATTAGGTTGTTACAATAAGATTTACGACTTAGCGCATCAGCCATGACGTTGGCTTTCCCTGGGGTGTAAGTTATTCCTAAGTCGAAATCTGTGATCAACTCAACCCAACGTCTTTGCCTGAGATTCAAATCCGGTTGGGTGAAAATGTACTTCAGACTTTGGTGATCAGTGAATATTTCGCAACGGTTACCGAGGAGGTAATGTCGCCAGGTTTTAAGTGCATAGACTACGGCTGCAAGCTCTAGATCATGAGTAGGATAATTCTCCTCATGTGGGTGCAATTGCCGTGAAGCGTAAGCAATTACATGTCGATCTTGCATGAGAATGCAACCTAGTCCTTGTCGCGAGGCGTCGCAGTAGATAACAAAGTCCTTGGAGAAGTCTGGCGGTACCAGTACGGGGGCAGAAGTCAGGCGTCTTTTCAGTTCCTGAAAGCTGTGCTCACATTGTGGAGTCCATTCGAATTTCTTATCTTTCTTGAGGAGTTCGGTTAGAGGTTTACCAACTTTGGAGATGTTTTCGACGAAGCGACGGCAATAGCTCGCTAAGCCCAGAAAACTCCGAACTTGCTTGACCGAATCAGGTGGAGTCCAATTAAGGACGGCTTGAACTCGCTCAGGGTTAACAGCAATACCTTTACCAGACATTACATGACCCAGATAGGTCACTTCTGACAACCAAAATTCACATTTGGAAAACTTGGCATAAAGGCGGTGCTCTCGAAGTTTCTTCAACACTAGCCTTAGATGTTCGGCATGTTCTTCCTCGTTCTTGGAGTAGATGAGTATATCATCGAGATAAACTACGACGAATTTATCCAAATACTCCATGAAGATTGAGTTCATTAACCGAGAAAAGGTGGCTGGAGCGTTGGTTAAGCCGAAGGACATGACGGTGTACTCGTATTGGCCATAACGAGTAACAAAGGCCGTTTTAGGAATGTCCCCGTTCCTGATTTTGATTTGATGGTAGCCCAACCTCAAATCCATTTTGGAAAAGACTGAGGATCCAGCGAGCTGATCATACAGGTCGTTGATCCTGGGGAGCGGATATTTGTTCTTGATTGTGACCAAATTGACAGGTCGGTAATCTACAACCATCCGGTCCGTACCATCCTTCTTCTTGACGAATAGGACGGGGCAAGCCCACGGAGATGAGCTAGGTCGGATGAAACCCTTTTTCAAGGACTCATCGAGTTGTTTCTTAAGCTCGGCTAGTTCTAGTGGTGCCATCTTATAGGGTCTTCTAGCAATCGGAACGGTTCCTGGAATGAGGTCTATTACAAACTCAACATCCCTGTCAGGTGGAACACCTGGCAATTCCTCTGGGAAGACATCTGGGAAGTCACGGACTACCGGAACGTCCTCAAGGTCTGACAAAGGGCTGGCGTTAAGAGAATATAATTGTCGCTTGGCTAATCGGGTCAAGACATTGACTATCTTGCCCGAAGGGTGAGTGAGTTGAACAGTCCTAGAGAAGCAATCAATTTTGGCATGATGAGCTGACATCCAGTCCATACCCAAAATGATATTAATATCTGAAAATTTGAGAGCTATCAAAGATGCAAGGAAAACAAGTCTGTCGACTTGGATTTCATTTCCATAACTTACCCTGGAGGTCTGCCATCTAGAACCGGGAGTAGAAATTTCCATAGTGGATGGCATGTTACAGAATGCGGTGTTATGCAAACGAGCATAGTTCTCGGATATAAATGAATGAGAGGCTCCTGTATCGAAAAGAACAGATGCCGGGTGGCAATTTACAAGGAGCGTACCGAGAACGACGTTGGGATCCTCTTGAGCTTCTTCGGCAGAGATACAGTTGACATGGCCACGTGTAGCGGTGGCCGGCTTAGCGTGGAACACTTTCCCTGTCGGCTTGCCACGGCCAGCAGCTTTAGCAGATTGGGTGGGGTTAGTCTGGGGACACTCACGCATATAGTGGCCAGATTCCCCACACTTGAAACAAGTCACGAAACTGGTACGTGGAGGAGTATTGTTGGTTGGACCCCCATAGGGCTTGGCTGGTGCAGACTGTTGAACGGGGCGAGGCGCCTGAAAAGATGGCCTCGGTGTGAACCTGGGTGGCAGGGCGGTGTTGGGCACCCACACGCGGCGCTTCTGAGGACCAGCACCGGATGAGGAACCCATGTCACGGCCATGCTTGCGTGTTGCGTCATAATCAGTCTGACCAGTTTCAGCACTGATGGCCTTGTTAACAAGTTTCTGAAAAGATGTGCACTCATGCAGACGGAGGTCGCGGCGAAGCTCAGGACTAAGCCCCTTACGGAACCTTGCTTGCTTCTTGGCATCAGTAAAAACTTCCTCAGTTGCATATCGTGCGAGGTTACCGAACTCCCTGCTGTAAGCATCCACAGAGAGTCGGCCCTGAGTGAAACTGCAAAATTCCTCACGTTTACGGTCCATGAGACCCTCCGGAATGTGATGTTCATGGAAAGCCTCGCTGAATTCAGCCCAAGAAGTGTCATGGCCCGCTGGGCGCATAGCTCCATAATTCTCCCACCATAGACTGGCGGGGCCTTCAAGATGATATGCAACAAAGGTGACCTTGTCAGCCTCCGCTACCAGCACGGAGCACAGTTTGTGAGAGATACTGCGAAGCCAATCGTCAGCGTCGAGAGGCTCAACGGAGTGGTGGAACGTGGGTGGATGTAACTTGATAAAATCACTGAGTGACACCACGCTAGACCTCTGATGGTGTGCTGTGTTCTGTTCAATACGCTCCAACAAACAGTTGGTCTCCCGCTTGTTTCTTTCGGCTTCCATCATAACCTCGGCTAGGGAAGGAGGATGAGGCAGATTTGCATTCCTGACTTCACTGCCTTCGGCCTGCTCTTGAGGAGCAGGGTTAGTGCGCGTGTTGACCATCCTAGGTAAACAAGACAATGATTTAGTCAGAATGATAAAATTCCAACATAGGATACAGAGTGTAAGGAATAACTCGAAATGCAAGATGATCATCCGTATGACAGGGTAGATACAGAAACTGCTTCTTTATTCCATCGTCATACACAACATACATGGTTTAGTACAAGACCAAACAAAGTACTATTACGGTGAAAAGAGGATTACATCTCATCGGAGGCATCCCAAGCTCCTATACATTATTTTTCTACACCTCCGGAAAGAGTACAAACTAGGTCATATCCCACGAGTCACGCAGGACGATAGACGACACAGCTAACACGAACTAGTGATACTACTACTAACTCAGACCGATCCGTAGTAGTCCTCGTAGAAGTCACCTCCATAGCCCGGAAGCTCAACATGATCATCCGGAAACAGACGATCTCGCGGAGCTTGTGGACCATAGGGGCTAGGATGAGGTCTTGGACCAACAGACGGTGGCCTGCAGGGACCGCGAGGTGGGGTGATGCCTCCTACATCACGCCAACCTATCACGTCTGGCAGAGCAGATCTCACAGGATAGAGATCGCGCATATCCGAATATCCATCTTGCACCGCTGGTGCAAACCGAGTCAATGTGGCCCAGTGATCAGCACGGGTATTGAAGAGCTCTAACCTCAAGGCCCGATTTTCACGGTCCTTATCCTCGAGCATCTCAGCAGTGGTGCGAGTCCGTGAATCCTCCTGGGTGGGGTCAGCATAGATAGCCTGGAGATACCCTTGTGCTCCCGGAAGTGATCCTGGCATATACCGGAAATCAGAGTCCCGAAATAGGCCAGACCTGACTCGCATGATGGTCATCATAGAGTAGGCGGCGTCCTGCACAGCCATCTCAATAGTAACCCCGAGTCCATAGGAGCAGTGAAGGGGCTCGGTGGATCCAGGATAAGATGGAAATATCCTGACAGTGCAGAGATATTGGCTTTGATTGAAGTCCTGAAATTGGTCTTCGACCGTGTACTCAGGATACCAACGGTATCCAGCCTCAGTCATTACCCTGACCAACATGGCAGTATGGCCAGGTACATCTAGGCATCGAGTCAGGCGAACCACTTGATTGAGGTCGCGAGTGGCCATCTGAAAGCACAATCATAATGCAAAGGCATTAGAATTTCTAGCAAAATTTCGGCAGCATAACAGCTGTAAATGCTCAAGAAGGATTTTGAGACATTTGACAAAGGAGTTCATACACACTCAACATTATCATATCAAGTTCTGAGTCCATCCTAGCATCATAATGTGGTAGTAGAATTGAACTAGGCTTGTATCCATCTACCCTATAAGGTACTACTGATTAGTAACACGTGATCCTGATAGAGAGAATAGATCCTAATTCCTTAACTCCCGATGGAAGAATAGACTGACTCAGATCAGAATGTCATAAGATAAAGGAGTAAAAGAGCCTTACGTTCCAACCCACAAACAATTCCCCTATATATAACTAAAGAATTTCTAGACTCAACATCGACCAGTTTGGCTTGGAGAACCTACAGGCAGTCCGGCTCTGATGCCAACGCTGTCAGGACCCCGACTCGATGTCACATCGATCTAGCCGGTAACACCTCATATCACTTTGCGGCCTCACGCACGGTATCCCCACGGGTGTCGCCTTACCTTTGCCCGGGACCGTTTGCGCCTTTTGGCTCACGTATATGATAGTGTCGCTAGCATCCATATGATAAGGAGCCCGGGCTGACATGACTAGTCATAAACCCAAAGTGGCACAGACTTACAGGGACAGGCATCCATGACCCAGCTTCGAACGTGTCGGTCATCAGCAAGTGGGTCCGGGCTGTAGCACTGGGCTAGCAGGACTCCGGTAAACCGGGCTGTAGCGGGCTAACAGGACTCCGGTACTCAATGCGTGACATTTCCCCGAAGGCACAGACACAGGAATGAAGAAGGACACATGCCGGCCAGCCTAAGTGTTCCAGAGCAGTAGCAAGCTACCATGGCTCAGCGGTAACACTAGGAGACATTTCCCGGTAAGGGAGGCTACTAAAGATAAACAACTAGATAGTCAGATACCACACATACCAAGCATTTCAATCATACACACAATATGCTCGATATGTGCAAATACGACAAGACATCACAACATGACTCTACGACACAAGTACTTTATTTAAGGCTCAGAGAGCCATACATAACATACACAAAGGTACGGGTCTCACGACCCAGCATTCAAGTCATACAGTCATACAAACCAACAGCGGAAGTAACTTGTCTGAGTACAGACAACTAGTAAAATAAAAGAGGCTTGGAAAGCCTAACTATACTACGTGGTCCTTCACCAGCTCAGGATCACCACCTGGGCCTTAGCCTACTCATTGATGTCAACGTCTACGTAGAACCCATCAGAAGGGGTTGCAGCGTCTTCTGTAAAAATGTAAATTATAGCAACATGAGTACAAGGGTACTCAGCAAGACTTACATCAGATCCTATATACATGCATATTATCAAGAAGGGTTGGTGGAGTTATTGCAGCAAGCCATCTTTGACTCTTGGCTAGGCTAACCTACGAGACTCCAACTTGAAAGGGGTTTTTCGCACACGAGTCCACTACTCACCACTTCAATACACTACCGAGGATTCACCTCCGTCTTCCTACGGAAGAGCCATCCTCGGCACTCACACTTATCTTGAGGCTTTTAGTAGTTTCCATTTTCTTGTCTATGAACTGTATAGGCAACCAAGTAGTCCTTTACCGCGGACGCGGCTATTCGAATAGATCATGATAACCCTGCAGGGGTGTACTTCTTCATACACGCTCTCACCACTTACCGTCGTTTACACGACATGTACTCGGCAAACTTCAAGTGGAAGCCCAACGTGGGTGTCGGCCACGACCTACCTAACCACCTAAGCCTCCAGTCCAGGTTTATCGCCTATCCAGGTTCCATCCGCAGGGAGTCCGGCCGAGGTTTCCCATACGGCCCCGAACGATGTGAACAGGGTTCTCGAGATACCTCACGGGTATTCGGTACACCCGGCCACGTACCTACCGCATCACAGCCCACCCCTACGGTCAGCGCTGTGCACGGCCTCCAGTAGGCTACAAACACCAGAAACTACTTGCAACTCCTGGACGAAGAACTAGGGTGAATAAGAAGTCGAGAGGGTCCATTGGTTTCGGGCCCAATGCATGGTAGTAGCTGGTTCTTAAATCACACATACAGATCTCAGTGCTTAAGGTCGGCTTCAATGAAACAACCCACCATGTACTCCTACATGGCCTCTCATCGATACCTTTACCAAATCGTGTTCACCACACCACTCCCATTACCGTCATAATCATTTCACTCTAGCCCATCACCCAGATGAACCAGACCTGACACGACTCTAAGCATAGCAGGCATAGCAAGGTAGGAACAACACATACATATGGCTCAATCAACTCCTACACATGCTAGTGGGTTTCATCTAGTTACTGTGGCAATGACAGGTCATGCAGAGGAAATGGGTTCAACTACCGTAGCACACAGCAGTTTGAAACGCGTTGTCTTAATGCAGTAAAAGAGAGCAGGAGCGAGAACATGGGATTGTATCGACATGATCAAATGGTTGGTTGCTTGCCTGATGGTTCGATGCACTGATACGGTTCTTCGTTAGGGTAATCACGATAATCCTCGGAGGCAGAACCTGTCGCAAAGGACACCGATACACAACCATCACTAAACAATGTGCAACAATATGATGCATGCATGAAACATGGCAATATGAGTGTGTTGGGCTAATGCAACTAAAACTAGAAGGGTTTGAACCAATTTGAATCAAAGATTCAAATTTCAAACTCAAACATGGCCCTTTAAAGTGTTTTTCCTTGTTCTGCATTAAACATCAAGTTAACTTGTTTAGTCATGCATGAAAATAGTACAGATGGGTAGATTGGATTTTTCTGATCATTTTTCATATATAATTTGTCTGATTTGGAGTTACAGAAAAAAAGTTATGAATTTTTGAAGTTTAAATTATATTCTGGAATTTCCTATATTAGATTAATTCCAGAAAATCAATTATTGCGTCAGCCTGACGTCAGTGTGACGTCAGCAGGTCAACGGAACACGTCCGGGTCAAACCTGACAGTGGGTCCCGCATGTCAGGGTGATTAAATTAATTAAAGTTTAATTAAAACTAAACATGTTTAATTAACAGGGCTGGGCCCCACCTGTCATTGACTCAGGGGAGTCAACCAGGGCCCACCCGTGGTCAAACCCGGGTCGGCTGCACCGGCGTTTAGCCGCCGGCGAGCCCGACGCGGTGGCGGAAGTGATTTTTGCCGTTCCGGCAACCAAACGAGCCGCGGAGGGCACCGGAGCGGAGCTGAGGTCAAGCCGCGGCTCTTGGTGGAGTCCGTTGGGGTCGGGGTGGCCGGAGTTGGCGCCGATGACGACTTTGGCGGCCACCAGAGTTCGGCCAAAGTCGAACTTGTCGCTAGGGGGATCGGTGAGGTGCGGGAAGTCCACGGTTGGGCCCAACGCAGCGTGGTGAGTGCGTTGGACACCGCGGGTTGGCCGGAGGATGGCCGGGAACACGTCGGCGACGAGATCTGCGGCGGTGCGTGCGTGTGATCTTCGTGCGGTGGCTACACGGCTCGGGAATGAGAGAGAGAGGGTCGGAGGGGTAGCTAGGCTCACAGCGCTCCCGCAGAGGCCACCGACGGGGTCGGGGACGAGCTGAGGCGGCGACGGCGTTGAAGGGGATCTCCGGCGACGGCGAGCTCGAGCGAGGTCGGTGCGGTGGTCTCGGGCCGCACGAGCACACGGGGCTCGGCTAGCTCGATGAAGTGGACAGCGTCGGAGCTCCTGGACATGGTGGCACGGCGTGGGGTGGACGGAGGGCGTGGCTGCGGCGAGGGGGTGGCGGCGATGGCGTCGGCCATGGCGTGGGAGAGCGAGGGGGAGGAGCTGGAGAGAGGAGGGGGTGTCTGGGGGGTTCAGGGGAGAGAGGGAGGGTGATTGACGGCGTTAGCCGGGCGAGGGAGGCGGCGAGGCGGCGAGCAGGTGCGTGGCACCCATGCGGTGCTCGCCGTCGAGCACCTGCCTGCCTGCCTGGCCGGCAAGCAGCTCGCTGGCGCGGTGCTGGGCTGGGCCGGCAGGTGGGCCGGGTGCTGGGCGCCAGGTAAGCTTTGCTATTTTCTTTCTGTTTTCTGTTTTTTTAATACTTCTGCAACTTTGTTGAATTAAATAAAATACTTAGGCAACTCCTAAAATCACCAAACTACTCCTGGTCCATAGTTGGATTATTTCCAACATGAAACATTTTAGTTTGGAGATATTTGAGCATTTAAATATTTTATATAATTTTAAATGCCCAAATTCAAATATTTATGATTTAATTCAAAAACCCTAGGATGGCCTAGGAAAATGTGCACCACTTTTGGCAGAGGTTCTGAACCAAGACAAAAATGATGGGCATTTTAGAAGGGCATTTCAGGTTCATTGAAATATTTTTAGTAACCCTAGTTGGTTTCAGAGGGGACTGGGGGTTCTGTCATCCCCATTTCAAGTTTCTGATGAAAGAGTAAACATGATGCAACACTCTAATGCATGACTAGCTAGGGTGTGACATATTATATACGTCAACAAAAGATTCTAGCAGACGTAACCGTTGGATGTCAATCCAACGGCCGTCGTGTTTCTTCAATCTCTGATCTTCTTGCTCCAGCCGCCAAAGCGGTGCCAGCGGGACCGCCTGCTGCCGCCTCCTGTGGTCGGCTATGCTACCGCGGAGGCCTCAGCGCCGCCTACTACCCCCACCACTGGCCGGGGCATCCCTCTACTCACCCACACCCCTGTTATTCTGCGGCGATGGCAGCCTCACACCGCAGCCGAACCGGTGAACCCTAGTACTCCTCTCCGCGCGGGCTTCCACTACCCCGTCATCCCCGGCTCTGCTTCGTCCCCTTCCCAGGCCTCATCGTCGTCCACCGCCCTGGTGCTCTCGACGCGGCGTGGTCAACATGGTCAAGGAACAAATTCCATCGGACGTGGACTGTACGTGGAGAGGCTGACAGCTGGGTCCACGGCCGCAGCAAGGAAGTGCCTCCTTATTACGCTGAAAATAATTATTCCTCCACCTGAAAGCAGGGACCCACCGGACGGGCCACCGTATTTTGCGAAAAAATGTTTCCCCCCTGACTACTAGGACCCACCAGCTACATCTTCGCACGCAAGGAAGTGTGTCCGGGCAAAAAAAACTTTTCGCCCCCCTGACTGCTGGGACCCACCAGCTACATCTTCGCAAGCAAGGAAGTGCGTCCGAAAAAACAAAACGATTCACCCCCCTGACTGGTGGGACTCACCAGCTACATCTTCGCACGCAAGGAAGTGCCTGACAGTCGGGACCCACCTGGTCGAAGCGTACGTAGCGTTGTCATGCTAGTCTCGAACGTGTACGTACATACTGGTGGATGTAGAGGCGTGCACGTGTCGTAGTAGAGGTGCGCACATGTCATAGTAGAGGCGCGCACGTAGCATGTACACGTACGTACAGCAGCCAGTGCGCAAGAAAGAAAATATGGCCACGGATGTGTACATACGGGCGGGGTCTCGAACGCCTACTCGCGCATATATACGTACGGCCAGGGCTCGTGTACATGGCTGTGTCGGAACGGAGAAACAGCGTCGTCATCGTGTTCATGGGGAGCCAACCGGCTGGGTCGGAACAGAATGCGTGGTCGTGTTCATCGGGAGGGCTTGGAAGGAACATGCGATGGAAACAAAGGCCTGGCATACCGCAGAACGGAGGAAACAGCCTTGTGTTTGTCTAGCCACGTTCAAAACGGGATCCTCTTCATCGTGACGGGTGTGGCGTACCGCAAAATGGAGGAAACAGACCTCCTACGGTCGAAACGGGGGTCCTGTTGATCGGGAGGGGCGTCGCGTACCGCAAAACGGATGAAACGGACCTCCTACGGTTGAAACGGGGGTCCTGTTGATCGGGAGGGGTGTGGCATACCGCAAAACGGACGAAACAGACTTGTGTTGGAGCGCTACGGTCGAAACGGGGGTCCTGCTCATCGGGAGGGGTGTGGCGTACCGCAAAACGGGACTCCACGGGATATTGTTCATCTCCACCATCGACCTCCTCCAGCCTCCACGGGCTACTATTCATTCACCGTCGACCTCCTCCAGCCTCCACCTGCGACTGTTCATCCACGGGGCTCCTGTTCATCCAGCCTTCACTGCGCGCTACTCCACCGGCTACTGTTCAACCACCCCTCTGCACAGTCTCCTGTTCAACCACCCCTCCACGGGCTACTGTTCATCCACCCCTCCACCGTCTACTGTTCATCCAGCCCTCCACGGGGTCGTCCTGTTCATCCAGCCCTCCACGGGGTCCTATTCATCCAGCCCCAACCGGCTCGATCGATCTGGGTCCTGTTCATCCAGAGGCA